>NW_018164798.1:417091-500152 GCF_001263595.1 Phalaenopsis equestris | reverse complement strand
CTTAATATAAACTCTATTTAATCCTTTATATTAAATAGGAGAACTTGTCGGCAAATACAAAGGTTTCGCAGACCAAACGGACGTCATACTTTCCTTAGTTTATTTGATCGAGCCTCATCCTTAAGTCTTGTGTTTATCCTTCGGGATAGATACAGGATTTTAGATACAGTGCTCTTTCATTTTAAACTATGAAAATTATGGGGTCAGTTTGATTTCATACTTCAACGTCCTTCTGAAGCGGGCGACGGGATTTTGATTCCGACGACCGACGGTTTCTTACGGGCAACCCCACAAACCATCCCCAAAATAACGCCGACAAACATCTTGCTAGACGTCCAGAAAGTGTTGGTTGGGTCATCAAATATTTCAACAAATTAACTTTTGAAATTAGGGTAATCTTATGAGATAGGATGTGATGTCGAAGCTTTTGGGGGGAAAAAATCAAAGCTAGACAATGCTTCTTGATAAACAGATACCTTATCTCCATCGATATTAGGCGACGACTAAAATAATAGAGTGTATTTTCCTTACCCTTGTCATTGACTTTGGCTAAGAGGGCTTGAAAAGAGTCATCTAAGGTGGTTGTATAAAGTATTAAAGGATTCACTAAGATAGCGGCTGCCCAAACAGAAAACGTCAATAAATATTATTTAACGTCCTCAAAGGTCTACTGGTATTTCTCTTCTCAAACAAATTTGGCATTCTTTTTAAATAAGGTTGAAAAGGGATGACACCTACCAGAGAGATTAGAAATAAAGCGTCTCAAATATACCAATTTTCCTTGGAAGGAACGTAATTATTTCAAGGTCTTGGGAGGAGTCATTTTTAAGATAACTTTAATCTTATCCGGGTCGATCTCGATTCCTCGATGACAGACAATGAATCTTAGAAATTTCACGGAGGTAACGATGAAGGCGCACTTTAAGGATTCATTTTAAGATCATGCCATTGTAACCAATAGAACATGATCCTTAAATTGTACAAATGGTCTATTTTTTGTTTACTTTTGATGACCAAATCGTCCACGTAGCATTCCACTTGGTTGTGATTGAGATCATAAAAAGTCATTGTCATAGCTCATTGATATGTCGCTCTAGCATTCTTCAACCCAAATGGCATCAGTGCGTAGCAGAAAATCCCGATAGGTGTCCTGAAGTCTATAGGTGCTGCATCTTCTAGAGCCATCTTGATTTGGTTATACCCCAATGATTCTTCCATGAAGTAGAAAATTTCATGTTTCGAAGAAATATCCACCATCATTTCCGGTATCGGTAATGAAAATTCATCTTTTGGACATGTTTTATTCATCTTTTGGACATGATGTTTTGTTCAAATCCCTGAAGTCGACAGAAACACGGATTTATCCATTTTTCTTCTTAACAGGTACAATGTTAGCCAACCACGTGGGGCATCGCTCTTCTCTTACAAAGCTATCATCTATTAATTTCTTCACCTCAATAATGACTTGCCGATCTATTTCGAGACTCATTCTTCTTGAGACTTGTTTTACTGGGGTCAAACATTTGTCCACCCTGAGTTTATGAATTGCAACTTCTACTTACAGTCCTTACATTTCATCGTAACTCCATGTGAAGAAATCTTTGAATTTTTTTAACAATTTGATCAATTCTAAAGATTCTTCATTGTTGAGTAGAGAACCTATAAATGTAGATCGGGGCTGCTCTTTCATCTTGAGGTTAATTTCCTTCAATTTATCAACAGTTGATTTGATTTCTTCCTCAAATTCTGACGGAGCAACTTATATTAGCTGATTAATAGAGTCATCCTCTATATCGAGACAATCCTCTTTCGACTTATTAATAATAACCATGCAAAATTCTGAATCATCAACTAGTCCTACTGTACCAAATCCGAGACCCTCTTCGAGTTGGAAGTTTGAATTGTAACATCCCATAATTTTTCAAAAAGTTGTAATTTATCTTTTGACATTCATTTTGGCAAATGTCCTTGTTGAATTAATTTTTGTACGTAAGGCAAAAAGTAACCAATAGGCAATTCCATTAATTCATTAAGATCATCATCCAAATTTAAATGATTTTCAATATTATTAGAAGTAGAAGCATGATAAATAAGCACGATGAAACATGATTGGCTTTGAACCAGTGCTACGGGCTTCCTTGACTTTTAAACTCTCGAGCTTTTGAGGGAGAATCGGAGTAAGGGTCAGGGTCATGGTGTAGTGGTTTATCCGATCATACATTATTTCATATTCATTCTTCTATGTATCTTCTGGGGATATCTCGTACTGAGGTCTCTTCTATCTTGTTATCAGCTGAGGTTTCTTCTCGTGCTGAGGTTTCTTCTATTTTGTCATCATTATTTCATCTTTAGAACTATCTTTGTCACCAATGTATATGATCGGCCTAGCCCGCTCAATAATTAAATTTGTTCTTGCTCGTCTACGTCCCAGGCCTCGACCTCGGGTGCGCGAACTAAAATAACTCACACCAATTTGCTATAAAAGAGTGGTGGAAGATCGCTAAAGAGAAGTTGAATGGCTTCTTTTTTGTGATTTTTCTTAATCTTCACTTTTATTGATCATAATTTCACAAGAGAAGACAGTTTTCTTTGGAGGCGCGTAGTAGGCGGCATCTTCATGAATGCAAACTTCATGAACTGAAAATGGTTGTTGATCTCCCATGACACAATGTTCTCGTCCTTCCTTGTAGTAATTAATACATTGGTCTAGAGAAGACAAAATCATGTTGTGTTCATGAATCCATGGTCGACCAAGTAGAGCATTAAAAGAGGTCCTGGCATCAATGATATGGAACTTAGCGATTGTTATTAGTTATCCAACCTTCATAAGTAATGTGATTGATCTAAGGACTCTAACTTCCTTTTGGTTAAATCCTCTTAACATCATTTTATCAGCTGTAAGATTCTGAGCTTCAATGTCCAGATAGGCAAATGTCGGTAGACTCATCAAGTTGAGTAACTCTCTAGGATCTACCAAGACTCTGGATAACTAAAATCTACCGACGTTAACGGAGATAGAGTGGACAGCTGTGGTCGGCGGTACCGAGCAACAAATCTTCATCTGTGAAAGTTATGTCAAACTTGTAATTTATATAACTAAAATTGTAGTTCATGTTATAATCTTAAGAATTTAGCATTTCCAACTTCCCTGTGGGATCAATATCTAGGACTCAATTAGAGCCCCTTCTTACTTCAGCAATACGAATAATTGCGTTATTTTTAGGGAATTTGGCAGTTTAGAGAGTTTTAAAGGTTAAAACTATTTTCATTAAGGTTATTTTTGTTGGGATTAATTTTCATATTCATTATTGTATCTATCATGTGTATTTTGTAATATTGAAAGACATTTGCAAAATTAACACACTAAATCTACCTGCGTTAAGCTTTTGGTGTCATTGCTGGGGAAGTAACGGAAAGTAGTAGTATGTTATTTTATAATTTGAATTACTTTTATTTAAAAAAAATGAGTTTTCGTAGTTTAGTTTGAAAATTTTCATATTTTAGTGTGTTTGCTTATTTTAATTACTTATTGTATTTGCTTATGCGTAGTGTAAGATTTGAAGATTTAGTGTCTTACGATTCTGAGTTAGAAAGAATTATTAAAAAAACTACATAAAAATAAAAAGAGATAGAAGATATTAACAAAATGGCTTTAAATATGAGTAATGTTAGAAATAAAAATGAACATCATTATAGACCTTTTAGAGATTATGCTAATCCTACAGCAGATGAAATGCATTTGAGTATACAAAACCTTGTTGCAGCTGTCAATTCATTTGAGCTTAAACCTGTTATTATCTAAATGGTATAAAATAATCAGTTTGGAGGAACACCAACCGAAGATACTAATCTACACCTTGATAGTTTTCTAGAATTATGTGCTAATTTTAAATATAATGGAGTGTTGAAAAATGTCTTCACACTTAGACCTTTTTCTTTTTCACTAAGGGATAAAGCTAAGCAAAGATGTGGTTAAACTCATTAGCAACTGGATCTATTAGAATTTGGGGAGACTTTTCACAAAAATTTTTATCTAAATATTTCTCACCTTCAAAAACTGCTAAGCTTAGAAATGATATTACATCTTTTTATCAGTTTGTAGGAGAGCCAATTTATGAATCTTGGGAAAGATTTAAGATCTCCTTAGGAAGTGTTCACACCATGCGTTGCAAGATTGGTTAATAATTCAAACTTTTAATAATGGATTGGTTGGATCTCTTAGATCTATAATTGACGCTACTGCTGGAGGATCATTATTGTCAAAACCATTCAATGAAGCATATTATTTAATTGAAGAAATGACTACTGATAATTTTCAATAACCCTCTGAAAGGATAAATCTAAGAAAAGGAGCCAGTATTCATGATTCTGATGCAATGTCTATGTTAGCTGCCAAAATAGCTGCTATATTAAAATAGATAGATCAATATGGAATGGATTATTCTCAGCCATCACCTATGCTTGAAGAAAACTCATTGGGAAAACTGATAGAATCTCAATCTTTTTATGAGACCTTAAATGCAATATATAAAATGTTCTAATAATCCTTATGCAAATTTTTACAATCCTGGTTGGAAGAATCATCCAAATTTTAGTTGGAGTAACAATAACTCTAATGTTACAAATTTATAATGGGGAAACAACACTGGAAACTCCAACAATCAAGGAAATTCAACTTATAAACCATATTTGCCACAATTTTTAATAATTTACAAAGGAGAAAAAGTTATTAACGAAAGAATTGATATTGCAAATGGGAGGCCAATTACAAAGTCAAGGAGCTGCAGTTTGAATCATGGAAAATCAATTAGGATGTATTGCTACTGCACTTAGCAAAAGAAATCCAGGAACGTTGCCTAGTAATGTTGAAGTAAATCCTAAAGATCGGAACAAAGAGAAAATTAAGGCTATTCAACTGAGAAGTTGAAAGGAATTGGAAAATAGAGTTAAAAAGAAGTGGAAGTTGAAGTTTGCAAAGATAAAGCAAAGATAAGGTGGAGAATGAAATATCTAGTTAAGATTCTCATTTTGATTCAGAATGTCCTATTAAACTAAATATTGTAGAATGACCACCACCTCCATTTCCTCAAAGATTGAAGCAGAAAAATAAAGATAACTAATTTTCAAAATTTTTAGAGATATTGAAGAAATTAACAATAAACATTCCGTTTGTTGAAGCCTTGGAACAGATGAAAGGTTATGTGAAGTTCGTGAAGGATATAATTATTACAAAAAGGTGGTTTGTACATAATGAGATAGCTGCACTTAGTGAACAGTGTAACACTATAATTTAGAAGAAGCTTCGTGAAAAACTAAAAGATCCTGGAAGATTTACAATTCCTTGTGCTATTGGCGAAAAAATTTTTAGAAAAACTTTTTGTGATTTAGAAGCCAGTAATAATCTTATACCTTTATAAATTTTCAGAAGTTTGGGTTTAGGAGATATTTCACCTTCAACTATAGATCTTCAGTTTAGTTGATCATTAGATTACCTATCATAAAGGAGTTATAGAAGATATTTTGGTAAAAGTTGATAAATTTATATTTCATGTGGATTTTATTGTAATAGATATGGAGGAATATAAAGAGATTCCTATCATTTTAAGAAGACCATTCCTTACCACTAGAAGAGCTTTGATAGATGTGCAGAAAGGAAAAGTAACTATGATCAAAATTTTACATTTAATATTGCAAAATCAATGAGATACCGTGCAAAGGAGCAAAAGATTGAATGCTTCAGAATGGATATAACAAATATTTAAGCCATGAATATTTCAAGAAGACATTTGAAAAAGAATATTTGGAATATCAAGATGAGGATAAAATCCAAGATGAATCTACGAAAGCGAGTAAGGAAGATTTGGATTATGTTAAGGAAAAATTTAAAATGTTAGACCTTAAATAAGGTAATAAGAATTTGATTTCAATTATTGAGAAATCACCTGAACTAGAACTGAAAACACTTCCTACACATTTAAAGAATGAACTCTTAGGAGATTTATCTACATTACCTGTTATTTTATCCTAAGAATTAACTGTTACGCAAGAACAACATTTGTTGGAGACTTTGAGAAGATATAAAAAGCCTTTGGATGGACATTAGCTGATATTAAAGCAGTCAGTCCTTCAATTTCTATGCATAGAATTTTATTGGAAGATCAACATGAACTACGTGATCCTAAAATGAGATTGAATCCTATGATGAAATACTTTGTTAAGAAAAAGATTTTAAAATGGTTAGATGCTGGAATAACATATATATTATTTTAGACAGTGCTTGGGTGAGTCCAATTCACTGTGTTCCATAAGAAGGAGGTGTGACTGTAGTGACAAATGAGAATAATGAATTAATGCCAACAAGACAAGTCATTGGATGGTGGATCTACATAGATTATAGAAAATTAAATTCAACCATTAGAAAAGATCATTTTCCTATACCCTTTTTGGACCTCATGTTGGATAGGCTGGATGGGTACAAATATTTTTTTTTCTGGATGGATATACCAGTTATCATGAAATACCTATTGCTCCATAGGATCAAGAGAAAACAAAATTTACTAGTCCTTATGGAACTTTTCCTTTTCGGCGAATGCCCTTTGGATTTTGTAATGCACATGCAATATTTGAAGATGTAAGACGTCAATTTTTAGTGATTTATTTGAAAAAGGGATTGAAGTCATTATGGATGATTTTTTGGTATTTGGAACTTCATTTAAAATATATCTAAATTATTTATAGAAAGTTCTAAAATGATGTGAAAAGACTAATCTCACATTAAACTAGGAAAATCTCAACTTATTGTTGTAGGAGGAATTGTGCTTGGGCATAAAATTTCAGTAAATGACATGGAAGTAGATCCGGAAAAAATTTGGGCTATATCAAACCTACCTCCACCTACTACTGTAAGGGGAGTTACGAGCTTTTAGGACATGTGGATTTTACCGGTGATATATTAATTATTTTTTAAAAATTACAAAGCCTTTATGCCAACTTCTGGAAAAAGCTACAAAATTTTATTTTAACCAATTCTGTCTTAAGACCTTTGAAACTTTAAAGGCAAATTGATCACTTCTCATATAATTGTTTCACCTGATTGAGAGAAACCTTTTGAATTAATGTGTGATGCTAGTGATTATGCAATTGGAGTTGTATTAGGGCAAGATATGATAAGATTTTTAAAGTCATATAGTATGCTAGTAAGGCTCTTAATGATGCTCAAATTAACTATACCACTATTGAAAGAGAATTTATTATTAGCAATTATTTATGCTTTTTATAAGTATAGGTCATATCTAATTGGAGCTAAATGTGTTGCACATACTGATCATTTGGGTATTAAATATTTAATGCAATGGAAGGATGTAAAACCAATATTAATTAGGTTGGTACTTCTGATGCAAGAGTTTGATTTTGTAGCAGTCGATAGGAAAGGGACTGATAATCAAATTGCTGATCATTTTTCTTGGCTAGAATATGAAGAAATTATTGATTTGGAAAAAGAAACTAATGAAACTTTTCCTAATGAAAAACTTTATGTTGTAAAAGTATGAAAATATGATGTTATGCTAATACTGTAAATTATAGTGGTATTTTACCATGTGGACTAACAAAATAATAGGAAAATAAATTCATTCATGATGCAAAATTTTATTTTTGGGATGACCATTATTTGTATAAACAATGCAAAGATTTAGTAATGAGACGATGCGTGCCTTACAAAGAAATTCAAGAAATTATCCAAAATATCATGATTCTGAATTTGGAGGTCATTTTGGGAATGATAGAACTCTTCATAAAATTTTGCAATCTGGATTTTACTAGCCTACTCTCTTTAGAGATGTTGATTAGTGTCAGAGAGTAGGTAATATTTTGTATGGAAATGAAATGCCTCTAAATTTTAATTTTAAAATTGAAATTTTTATGCATGGGGATTGGATTTTATGAGACCATTTATACCTTCATTTAGAAAATGTTTATATATTTATTGCAGCGGATTATGTCTCAAAATAGATAGAAGCAATCACTTACCTTGATGAAATTCTCAGAGTGTTTCAAAATTTTTAATTAAAAGTATTTTTACAAGATTTGGAATGTTGAGGGTAATCATTACTGATAGAGCATCTCATTTTAGAAATGCAACAGTTACAAGATTGGTGGAAAAATATAATATAATTCATAAAATTTCAACTGCTTATCATCCCCAGACTAGTCCCCAGACTAGTGGTTTGGCAATCATCCCCAGACTAGTGGTTTGGCAGAAGTTTCTAATGGTGAAATTAAAAAAATTTTAGAAAAAAGTGTGAATCATAATAAAATGGATTGGTCTACAAGATTAGATATTGCATTATGGGCATGCAGAACAACTTATAAGACATTTATAAGAATGTCCCCACATAGATTAATTTTTGGGAAGACTTGTCAGTTACCAGAAGAATTGGAGCATAAAGCTTATTGGGCTATTAAAGAATTCAATTTAAATTTGAAAAGTGCTGGTGAGAAAAGAATACAACAATTGAATGAGCTAGAAGAAATTAAGAATGAATCTTACGATAATGCTCGGATTAAAAAGGAAAGAATGAAATAATGGCATGATCAAAAGATGATAAAAAAAGAATTTGAGCCTGGACAGGAAGTTTTATTATACAATACAAGATTGAAATTATTTTCTGGAAAACTAAAGTCTAGGTAGGAAGGGCCATTTAGAGTTGTAAAAGTCTATCCCTACAAAGTTGTTAATATTGAAGATCCTAAGACTGGAAGGATATTTAAAGTGAATGGGCACAGATTGAAACCATATTTTGATGGTCAAAGACTAGTTTTTAAAGAGAATTTAATGTCAGGTCACCCAGAAAAAAGGCTCGAAATGTCGGGCTAACAACATTAAACCAAACGCATTGTGGGAGGCAACCCATATTTATCATTGTTTATTTGGTTTCTATGTTATTGTTTGGAATATTTTACATATATTAATATATTCATGCTTCTATAGATTTCATGTATTTGAGAAATTTGACATTTAGAAAATATTTAAAAACATATTATTTACTTAATTGTATAGAAAATTTGAGAACTTATTGGATCGAAATTGAAATAGCAAAAAATTTTTGGAACTGGCACATGATGCGCCAGATTGGCGCCTGATGCGTCATATTCCAAAGAGCTGGGAAGAGTTTTATGCAAATCTTAATGGAGTCAACCAAGGAATATTTTATGTGCGAGGAAGGTTTGTGCAATTCACTCCTTCAAGAAAAAACAAAATGTTTATGATTAAAAATGTGTTTATCTACCTCTACGCGAATTTTACCCCTATTAGAGATAATATCGATGAACTCTATCGATACCTTACGAATGTAGATGAAAATTGGGAGGCCAGAGATGATAGAAATGTAAGTTTCTCTTCATCATTAATAAATCCTTCTTTTAAGGTGTGGCATTTCTTTATTGCATTGAAATTACTTTCCACTATGAAAATCATTAAGGTAACTAAGAAGTTAAGGTAACTAAGAAGAGTGTCGAGTGTCATTCTGAACTATTGTATTGAAACAGGAAAACCTGTTGATGTTGGAGCAATAATTATGAAATTGGTTTTGTGTTTTATTGTCAATGGATCTGCAAATGGATTGGGTCATCCATACACTATTTTCCTACTATACAGTTAATCGCAAGTACCCTATGAGAGTTGGGAGAAAGTGCTTCTTCATTGGAAGCTGATGGGTCTGAGAGATGAGCATGATATGAATGTATGATCTAACTTTTTATTGCGATAGATTGTGTAAAATTTAGTTAAATATAATCAATTAATATTTAGATTCTATGCAAGTATTTGTATCATTATCAAGTAATAATGAACTTTCTATTTAACCACCAAATATCAATTCTATGGGGAAGGTTTAAATTGGAAATGACAAATTTGTTAGGAAATTCACAGAAAGTCAATTGAAATCACTGTCAATAATTTCAATTATTGAGATGTAATCAAATTTAAATTTCTAAACTATTATGAAATAAAATATGCAAAATTTAAAATATTAAATACTAATATATTAACTATGTTTATGTAATGGAGATTCTTACGTAAAAAAGCATCCTTCCCACTAAAATGAGGCTATGGTAAAATGAGATGAGATAAATGTTCATAATATGTATTGTGCCAAATATGAGCAGTTTTAATTCTCTACCCCGATAAAGTGCATATAAAATCATTGGCTAATCTCAGTGTTTAGTCCCTAAGTCTGTGGCTAGGTTGTGGCTAGGTTAGGAGGATACCGGCTCCCACTTCAGAGCTCCCACTTCCCTTCACCTGAAGGCTAGCTCTCGCTTTAATTTTTAAACACTAAGACTGAATTGAATATTTTAGTCTGTCACCCTAAAGGTTCTCCAATTCTACACCCAACAAAGAATAATTCCCAATTTATTTGCACTTAAATCCATAAACGATGTTCTCCTTCATGGAATCAAATGTGATCCTTACTCTGTTGTAGAACTCATACTCCATTTCCAAGATCATATATTTCACAACACATTTTAACAATTCAATGGGTTAAATCAAAAAGTAAATTAAGTTCAAAGTTGAAAAATCATCAAAATTTATTTTGCAATTTAATATTAGCACATTCATATTATTTCTTCATTTCACGATATCTCAGAGATATCTCAGAGTAGGGAGAAAGTACTCAGACTTCATGAGAAAGAAATGACAAAACACAAATTTCATCTATGAAAACACAAATTTCATACACAAATTTCATATATAAAAGAAAGTTCATACAACATTGATAAACAAACAATTCTTATTTGAAAAACTCTTTCTTAAAGTAAATTCTTTGTAGCCTTTCTTTAGAAATGCAAAAAGAAGATATCTCTCACTTTTCTCCTTCTCCAACACTCTTAAAGAAAGCTTCACGCTAAATCTCACCACAAAAACTCTAAACTATGAAGGCAAAATCACCAACTGAATCAAATATGAAAGTGCAATTGAATGATGTGGTGCAAAAAATGAAAGTAGAGGAGTGAAAAATGTAGAGGAACACTTTTTTTGATGAAATTCAGCCCTAAATAGAGCCCAAGGTTGATTCTCCAAGAGGTGCCTACAAAAACTCTTCAAAAAATCATACAAAAACTCTTCAAAAAGAGGTGCCTCCAAAAACTCTTCAAAAAATCATCCAAATGCATCGAACCTTCTAGAAACGGGGTATGCACTACCTTTAGCACCGTTGGCGCTGGTCTGGCACCGTCGGCGCTGAGTAAAAAATCTACGCGTTAATTTGTTCTGTGTCGTTGGCGCTGCCCTTGGCTCTGCCGATGCTGAGCATTTCTTCAAAAAACATCATTTTGACGTCAAATTTCATCCATTTTGCTTTCATTTTGCTTTAAGCCCTAAAAATCAGCAACCTGCAAGAAAAAATCAAAATACCTTCCATTAAAGTGCAATATCATCAAAAATAGGTAAGAAATATGGGTCTAAAAAGGCATATATTTTTGTTGTATCAAAATCCCCTAAACTTACATGTTACTTGTCCTCAAGGAACTGCTTTACTACATAAAAAAATATGACTTATGATGAAGACCTTAACTTTTAAACTTCCATATTTTAGTTTTCCAAATATAATAGTATAACTTAAGAAAAATTCAAAACAACTTCAGTTAATACTAAAGGTGTAAAGATATTCAATAATTAAGTCCAAGGTTTCTGATCCTCTATTTCTTTCAAGAAAAATTGCAATTTGTTTTTCTAAAGTCACTTAGCAAACTCATATGAAAAAGAACTTCATAAAACTTTATTAATAATTAAGTTAAGATTCAAATAAAAAGTTTAGAAAATGTGTTCAAGTCTTTTTACTTAAGTTGATTCAAGTGAAGCCAATTTTTAATCAATTTTTAATTAGGCATTCAATTTTTAATTAGGCATCTCCTCAAGCTTCTCCCCATATTCATTTTTTCCTTTTTCTTTTCTTTTTAGGATCATTTTTAAGCCCCTCTTTCCTTTCTTGGCTAGCCTTTAATGATTTTGAACTTCACTATCCTCTTCTTAAAT
Source organism: Phalaenopsis equestris (assembly GCF_001263595.1). Taxonomy (NCBI): domain Eukaryota; kingdom Viridiplantae; phylum Streptophyta; class Magnoliopsida; order Asparagales; family Orchidaceae; genus Phalaenopsis; species Phalaenopsis equestris. The sequence continues at coordinate 488,118 of NW_018164798.1, read as the reverse complement.
TTAAAAACTTTTTTCATTTCTTCACTTACCAAATTAATATTAACTTAAAAATTTCATAAAGTTTAATTATTTTCTTTTTGCATGAATCTTTTAAGATTTTGAATACTTCAAAAAACAAGTTTTCTTTGCTAAAAGTAGAAAAACATAGTCTTATTCTCTTTTACCAAATATCTTAGCCCCTAGAATTAAGCTTTATTATTGAAAAATTTTAGATAAATTTACTATATATTTAGAAACATAAATATAGTTATCCAAAGTTAACCTCTAATACGAAAGGTCATATTAAATTAAAATTTTTAAAATATCATTAAGTGAGGACAAATAAAATTAAGTTCTTTCTCTCTTTCTAAAAATGATTTTTCTTCTTCTCCCCTCCCCCCTCCCCCCAAACTTAAATTTTTAAAAGATTTTTATATGAAGAGCTTTAAAAATGAAGGGTTCATAAAAAAAAATTTATACCTGTTGAAGATTCTGATTTTTGCACATAAATTTCAAAAATATTGTAGGTGCTAAAATGAAAAATACAAGGCTAAAAACATTAAATTGCACATAATACATATAAAATTTGCTGAGGAAGAGCTAATCACAAAACAGAAAAATGTGCTGAAAATAAGAACAAAACTAAACTAAATTCTAAAAATCAAAACAGTCTTTCACATTACAGTTTTACATAACATAACAAATAAATTCTAAACAACATCATAACACAAACAATACAATCACACAGTACAAACACAAACAAACAAACAAAAAAATCACTAGTCAATACGATCTTCAACTTCATCTACATCCAACTTTTGCTGCTGATATGGAGTAAACACAGGGTGAACAGGGAACTTAACTGAATGTTCTCCCGTCAGGTATTTAACTAAAGCATCATCATAAGCAGCATCATACTCAAATTTTTGTTGAATCAAATCATCAGTGTGAGCATTTTTGGCTTCCATATTATGCATCCTATAATCCTTTCTCAAAATATCTCCTTGTTGTATCATCATCTGATCCAAAAGTTCTCTATTGCTGGGGTCACTAGAAATAGGTCCATGGAGGTAGAAGGAATATCCTAAGAAGTAGAAGGAATATCTCTAGCCTTATTGCCAGAATTCCAGTCAACATGAGATTCATATGTCTTGATGTTTGCAGGCACAATAGGTCTCTATGGCTCAATCCTCTCCTCATCAGGTCTAAAATCAACTCCTGCCTACACACAAAGTGTGTAAATAAGAGCTGTGTAAATAAGAGCAGGGTGTCAATCCACCAAATGTCTCTCCCAGAGCAATAGATCGAGTGTTCATATAAATAATATAGCCCACATTTATGTCCATAACTTGTTGAACAGTAGTTCAGGATGGCTCTATCTTTGGTCACCTCACTATGATGGTTCGTCGGAATCATTCTTCCAGAAATAAAATAATGTCAGACCTTAGATACTACATTTAAACTAGTATGGGGAAAGTTAACTTTAACTACATTTTTTATTTTCCAATCCCCTTTCTCACTACTAAGAAAAGAAATAACTTCATCTAAAGCCTAATCTGTACCAAAAAAGAATGATACTGGCATCTATACACATCTTCTACAGAATAAAACTCACTTATTTTCTTTGGAGTAAATTCTACCCTTTTGCCACAAATAAATAAATAATCATTAGAAGCTTCAGAAAGGTTGGCATAAAATTCCATTACAATCCCAGCTATCGTATAAGCAGTAAAATAGTAGAAGTTTTTTCATTGCCGAGCAATAATCCAACGTTCAATTTCTCCTCCTGTATTTTTAAAACCTCGATCCTGAATTACTTTCCTATTTTCACAAATGCTATGAAATCGAGGACTAACTCTAAAGCTGACAAATCTCTGCTCGTTATATTCTACTTTCCTTTTTCTCGATATAGGTGCCATAAGAAATCTAGAAAATTTTTTAAAATCCAAATATATTCTAAAATTCCAAAAATTAAATCATAAAACATTTTAAACTTCAAATCACTATGTAAGAGTTCATCACCAAAGGATTTTCTCAAAAATTTCTCAAAAAAAATTTTTAGATCCATGAAATGTGAGATAAATCCTTGATGAAAATCAAAATTTCTTTTGCTTAAAGTGTAGCTCTTACCTAGAGAAGATGAAATCTGAAGTCTTTTAGCCTCTAAATCACCTCAAATCCGACCACAATCAAGCTCTAGCCGCCCAAACCGAAGGTTCTAGCCGCCCAAACCGAAGGAGCCGCCCAAACCGAAGGTTGAAGATGACTTACGCGTAGAAATGGTGGCCACAGTAAAAATTGCAAATTTTTTTGGGTTAAAATTTGTTGTCGGGTCGAGGGTGCCGTCGCCGCCGATTCCAGTGTTGTCGGCGCTGAATACCTGAAATTTTCATATTTTTATTTTTTTCAAAATTTCAATTTCTTATCGACTTACTTCAAAATTTTTAGTATTTTAAACACAAATTTTTATCTAAAAGTAATTCACAAAATAAAACATTTGACCAACACGAATTTTCACAAAGAATAACAAACTAACTTTTATATATGAAAGTACACATTTTACAGACACATTTTTTAATTACACAATCAAACATATTAAACAAATTAATTATAAATCAACATCAAAATCAAGCCAGAACACTAAAGGCTGTCACAAAACTATACACACAATAAAAATTCAGAATTCTAAAGCAAAAAAAAAACAAACGAAACCAAATTTAATCCACACAATTACACTAAATATATATAATGTTCTAAAATAGATAGAGAATTTGAAGTCTTCAGTCTTCAATTCTCTTCTTTAGTGCTTTCTCCTCCTCTGATATCTCCCATAGATTGGAAATGAACATATAAGTTGTAGAAGGATCGATCGGTACGGGAATTGATCTGTCAAATTTTCTTTGATCCATTCATTTTCTTTTAATATCCAAATTAATCCGGCTTCAAAAGTTCCAGTGTGATCAAAATATTTTTTTCATTCTCCAATCTAGGTGATCAAAAAGCTATTTAAGATCTCCTACTGCATTCATAATACTCTAAAGTTTCCTTTCAATTTTCTTCAATTTCTTTTCCAAAGCAAGCGAACTTCCAACTGTTGGTGGTATTAATGGAGTTGAAGCATGTGAAGATTGATCTAAGATGGCTTCTAATACTTCATTTCCATTTCCACAATAATTCTCATCTATAGGATTCAAGGGCTCATAAGGTAATAAATTCTTTTCCCAACTTTCATATGGAACTTGGGCTTAACTGCAAATCAAAAAGATGGTAGATGGATGCCCAAGTCCATAAAGTGGTCCGTTAGTAAGGATACCCATAATAGATTTAAATATAATAGATCCTATATAATGGGTTTTTCCATATGAATGTAGTAATTTAAAATAACACATTCTTTGGTGACTCTACTAATTTTCATAGTACGGAGTAATTTTGCAGCAATAGAGAAATTTCATTACTTAGAAATTAGATTAACTAATGAAGTGGAGAAACTAACATATCCTTCATCTCGTATCTCCCACATATCACTTTCATTCGTCAGAAGATTATACACATCATGCATCAAATCTCGTGTAGGAATGAAATTTTTATAATGACAGATTGGAATGTTGTCTATCATATACAATTCATTAATCCTTGTATGAGTAAATGGTACAGCCTTACCTCGTCCGAAGAAAACACCTTAATTAATTCCATGTAAGTTTACATAAAACTCTTTCAGCACCGGTACGACAACCACAGATGTTGTGTAACATAGAACTTCCCAACGCCTTTGTAGAATGATTTTATCAATCGGACCAGTAGGATTGATCACTCCATGATTAACAAATCCTCTTTCCTTGATCAATCTCCTCTTCGCAATAACTTTATCCTAAAATTGATGCCTGTCAAAACTAATAAACTTTTTTTTGTTGAAAACTCCATACTTCAATGTATTTCTAGAATTGGAAGCCATGAAATCCAAAAATAGGAAGTTATTGGGCATCCAAGGATGTTTCTAAGCCTTTTTAAACTTGTCCCAGCGATTATCTAAGTGAAATCACACAAAAACCCACCAAAAGTTGTCTAAAACCGTCCAACCGCACTCGGAGCCATCAGCGCTCCTGATTGGCGCTGCTGGCACTGATGTCTATTATCTAGGGCGATATCTAGAGTACCGTCGGCGCCAGTGGCCAAAATTGTAATTTTCATTTTTTTATTCAATTAAATTTTAAATTTTCCTCCAATATCAATATTTGACTTAATTTATAATAAATGCAATTGTGTAGGATTATTATCTACTAATATATAAGATACTTAACAAACTAAATAGTAATACATAGCAATATAAGTATGGGTTGCCTCCCACAGAGCGCTTGGTTTAACGTCGTCAACCCGACATACCATTTGTTTAGTTAGATTGACTTAACATTGAAGCTTTTTTAAATTAAGATATGTGCCTTTCATAAATAATGTTTCAAACGATGTCCTTTAACTTTAAATACCTTTTTAATGTTAGGATCTTTAATAACAACAGTTCCATAATCATAAACTTTAATCACTTTAAATGGTTCTAACCATCTGAATTTTAGTTTTCTTGGAAATAATCACAATCTTGTATTATATAGTAGAACTACTTGCCCAGGTTCAAATTTCTTCTTAACAATTTTCCGATCATGTCATATTTTTGTTTGCTCTTTATAGATTTTTTCATTATCATATGCTTCATTTCTAATCTCCTCAAGTTCATTGAGTTGCAAAAGCCTTTTCTTATAGCATTCTTTAAATTAAAATTAAATTCTTTAATAACCCAAAATGCTTTATGTTGTCATTATATTGGTAAATGACATGTTTTTTTCCAAAAATAAATCTATATTTGGACATTCTTATAGGAGATTTATAAACAGTTCTATCTGCCCATAATATAGTATCTAGTCTAGCAAACCAATCTAGTTTATAAGGATTTACAAGTTTTTCTAAAATGCGTTTAATTTCATGATTCGATATTTCTAATAAACCATTAGTTTGAAGATGATAAGCAGTAGAGAATCTATGCATTATATCATATTTCTTGATTAATTTTTTGATTCTCTTATTCCTAAAATGAGATCCTCCATCAGTAATGATTACTCTCAGCATTCCATATCTTATAAAAATATTTTTAATTAAAACCTCAGTAATGATTACTCTCAACATTCCATATCTTGTAAAAATATTTTAATTAAAAATTTAGAAACACTCCGAGCATCACATTTAGGCACAACAATAGGTTCAATCCACTTAGATACATAATCAACACCATGTAATATATAAAAAATTTGAAATGAAGGCATAAATGGTCCTATAAAGTCTAATCCTCACACATCAAAATTTTCAACTTCTAATGTGTCATTTAGAAGATTTCATCTCTTCTGGAAATATTTCCTACTCGTTGACATCTTTGGCATGCTTTAATATATTCATTAATATCTCTAAAAATAATAAGCCAATAAAATCCAGCTTGAAAAATTTTATATGCAGTTCTATTTATTCCAAAATATCCACCAAATTCAGAATCATGACATCTTTCAATTATCTGTTGAGTTTCTTCATAAGGCATACACCTTCTAATAATTAACTCTTTACATTCTTTATATAAATATGGTTCATCCCAAAAATAGTCTTTTGAATCATAAATAAATTTCTTTAATTGTGGATCTTGATATCAAGTGGTAGAATGTCACTTAAAATATATTTTACTATTTCAGCATACCACGGTACATCCCTTTCATCATTACTATGTCAATGTTCATAAATAACATTTTTTAAAATTTTATTTGCAAAATTAGTTAATATTTCTATTTCTATTCTAGAAAAATCATCAGCTATTTGATTATCATTTCCTTTTCTATCTACCAAGGTAAAACCAAACTCTTACAATAGAAGTATTCATCAAATTAATCTTGGTTTAGCATCCTTCTTTTGCATCAAGTATTTAATAGCGGAATGATCTGTATGCACTATACATTTAGTTCCGCACTATACACTATACATTTAGTTCCAATTAAATAAGATCTAAATTTAACAAAGGCATAAATAATAGCTAACAACTTTCTTTTAGTAGTAGTATAATTAATTTAAGCATAATTTAGAGTATTAATAGGATAATATATAATTTTAAAAACTTTATCGTGCCTTTGTCCTAATGCAGCCCCAATGCAGCCCCAATAACATAATCACTATAATTACTAACATCACAAATTATTTCAAAAGATTTCTCCCAGTCAGGTGGTACTGTTATAGGTGTAGTGATTAGTTTTTTCTTTAATAATTCAAATGCTGTTATGCATTCCTCATTAAAATCAAATTTCATATCTTTTTCCAAAAGTTGGCATAAGGGTTTAGTTATTTTTGAAATTTTTTTTATGTAGCGCCTGTAAAAACCAACATGTCCTAGAAAACTGCTCACCCCTTTAACATTATTAGGAGGTGATAATTTTTCTATAACTTAGATTTTTGTAAAATCTACTTCCATGTCTTTTTCAAAAATTTTATGCCCAAGAATAATACCTCCTACAACCATAAATTGACATTTTTTTTCCAATTTAAGACTGTTAATTTTTACACATATCTCTAGAGCTTTTTCTAAATTATTAAGACATAACTCAAACGATGTCCTAAATACAGAAAAATCATCCATAAACACTTCCATTCCTTACTCTGTAAAATTGTTAAAAAATGACATCATGCATCTTTAAAATGTTGCAGGTGCATTGCATAGTCCAAAAGGCATTCGATGAAAAGCAAATGTTCCTTTTGGGCTTATAAATGTGTTTTCTTATGATCCTTTGGAGAAACTAAAATTTGGTGACAATCTGTATATCCATCTAAGAAGCAATAGTATTTGCTCCCACACATTCTATCCATCATTTGATCTAGAAAGGGCAAAGGAAAGTGATCTTTTATTGTTGCCATATTTAGTTTTCTATAGTCAATACAAATTCACCAACCAGTTACTTGTCTTATTGATATTAATCCATTTTTCTCATTTTCTTCAACAGTCACTCCTCCTTTCTTCGAAACACATTGAATTGGGCTTAACCAAGCACTGTCTGAAATAGGATATATAATTCCAGTATCTAACAACTTTAAAATCTCTTTTTTAACAACTTCTATCATTATTGGGTTTAGTCTTCTCTGAGGATCCGCTTTAGGGTCACACTGTTCATCTAATAAAATTCTATGCATACAAATTGAAGGACAATTTCCTTCAATATCTACTAAAGTCCATCCAAAAGCCTTTTTAAATGTTTTCAACATCTCATCAACTTTTGTTCCTAAATTTCAGTTAACTCAGAAGATATAATAACAGACAATGTAGATAACTCTCCTAACAATACATATTTTAAATGGGTAGGTAATATCTTTAATTCAAGTTCAGGTAGTTTAATAATTGATAGAATAAGATTTTTACTATCATTTTCCAGCAAGTTTAATGCTTCAAATTTGCCCTGGATATAATCTAGATCTTCTTCTTTTACTTCATCTTCGGTATCAAAAATTTCTCCTTGCTTTAAGTTATCTTTTAATTCATTCTTAAACTATTCATTACTTAGATAATCAGCTACTTCCATCCTGAAAAATTCATTATCTTTTTCTAATGCAAAATATTTCATAGCTTTTGCTGTATTAAATTTCACTTCTTGATCATTAACTCTCATCATTAATTCTCCTTTCTGCACGTCTATTATAACACTTCTTATTGCGAGAAATGGTCTCTCTAAAATAATAGGAATCTCTTTATCATCCTCCATATCCAATACTATAAAGTCTACAGGGAAAATAAATTTATCCACTTTTACTAGCACATCTTCTATAACTCCTTTTAGATAAGTTATTGATCGATCAGCTAACTGAAGAGTTACCATAGTAGGGGAAATTTTTCCCAAATCTAAACATTTAAAAATTGATAAAGGCATAAGATTGATACTCGCTCTTAAATCACATAAAGCTTTTTCGTAAAATTTTTCTCCAATTGCAGAAGGTATGGTAAAACTACCAGGATCTTTTAATTTATCAGGAAGCTTTTTCTGAATAATAACACTACACTCTTCACTAAGTGCAACGGTCTTATGATCTGTAAACTTCTTTTTCTTGTTTAATACGTCATTCATAAATTTAGCATAACTTGGCATTTGTTCCAAAGCTTCAACTAAAGGAATAATTATCGTTAACTTCTTAAGGATTTCTAAAAATTTTGTAAGTTTTTTATCTTTATTCTTCTATTTCAGACTTTGAGGAAACAGAGGAAATGGTTTTTCTATAGGACTCTATGCTTGTTCATTTTCCTGTTGACCATTTTCCATTTCTTCCTTTTCTTCATCAACTTCAGTTTCTCTTTGGATCATTGTTTCAACTTCTTTTCCACTTCGTAATTGAATAACTTTAATTTGCTCTTTATTTTGATCTTTTAGATTAACTGCCACAGTACTTGGAAGAATTCCAGAAGGTCTATTACTAAGTGCAGTAGCAATATGTCCTAATTGATTTTCAATATTTCTAATAGCACCCCCTTGATTATGTATTTGATTTCTTATATTCAACATTATTTCTTCCATCGTCAACTTCTTTTCCTTAACTTTTGGGTTAGGTTTGGAGTTAAATCTCGGAGGATAAAAAGGTCGAAAATTAGGATTTACTTTATTGTTCAGATTTCCGGATGGATTCACTAAATTATTATAATTATTCCAACTAAAATTGTAATTATTCCAACTTATTGTAATTATTCCAACTAAAATTAGGGTGATTTATCTAGCCAGGGTTAAAATAGTTAAAATGGGGATTGTTATTTCAATTATTTATAATATTTAAAGTTTCATAAGATGATTGAGTATCAATAATCTGTTCTAGTGAATTTTCCTCTAATACTTGGGGTACTTGAGTGGGGTACTTGAGAATAATTCATCTTGAGAATAATTCATTCCCATATAATCAATCTTTTTTGAAATAGCAGCAATTTGAGATGCCAAAATAGACATTGCATCATAATCATGAATACTAGCTATTGAAAATTATTAGTATATATTTCTTCAATTAAAGAATATGCTTCATCAAAAGGTTTTGACATTAAAGAACGACCCACAACATCATCTATAATAGATCTCAGTGATCCTACTAATTAATTGTAAAATTTTTGAATTATTAACAAATTTGGTAAAGCATGATGTGGACATTTCCTAAGAAGACCTTAAATATTTGCAAGGATTTGTATATCGATTCCCCTTCAAGATGACAAAAAGATGTAATATCATTTCTAAGCTTAGCGGTTTTTTTGGGCGGACAAAAATTATTGTGATAGTTCTCCCCAAGTTCTAATAGATCCCGGTGCTAACAAATTTAACCAAGCCTTGGCTTTATCCCTTAATGAGAAAGGAAAAAGTCTAACCCTAACAACATCATTAGACACTCCGTCATATTAAAATGTAGCACAAATTTCAAGAAAACTAGCAAGATGTAATTTAGGATCTTCTGTAGGTGATCCTCCAAACTTATTATTTTGTACCATTTAGATAATAGTAGATTTATGCTCAAATGAATTAGCATCAATATCAGGATTTTGAAATGTCAAGTGAAGTTCATCTGCTGTCAGATTCACATAATCTTTTAAAGGTCTTTCTCGATTTTCATTTATTGGATTATCTAAGTTATTCTCCATTTCTTGTAAATTTTTAATTTCTCTTTACTGTTTTTGAATTTTTCTAATAGTAAGTTCTAATTCTGAATTGTAAGGTGCTAAACCTTCAGATCCAATATTTTGCATAAACAAATAAAACAAGCAAAGTAAAACACTCCAATAAAAATATTTCTTTTTGGATTTTTTATTTTTAATTTTTTAAATTTTTTTTAATAATAATAATTTTTTTATGGTATATATATTATCTCTAAATTTTCGAATTTATCAAAACTATTTAATTCAACCGTTACTTTCTCCATGCAACGACGCCAAAAACTTGATCTGGTTTTTTGTTGTGATAGATTGTGTAAAATTTAACTAAATATAATCAATTAATATTTGGATTTTACGCAATTATACATATCATTATAAAGTAATAATGGACTTTCTATTTAAGCTCCAAATATCGATCCTATGGGAAAGGTTTAAATTAGAAATGACAAATTTGATAGGAAACTCAGAGAAAGTCAATTAAAACCACTGTCGCTAATTTCAATTATTGAGATGTAATCAAAATTTAATTTCTAAGTTATTATCAAATCAAATAAGTAAAATTTAAAACAGTAAATACTAATCTATTAACATTTTTTATATAACGGAGATTCTTATATGGAAAAGCATCATTCCAACTATAATGAGGCTATGGGAAAATGAGGTGAGATATATGTTTATATATGTTTATAATATGTATTATGCCAAACAGGAGCAATTTTAATTCTCGACCCTGATACAGTGCATATAAAATTATTGGCTAATCTTAGTGTTTAGTCCCTAAATCCATGGCTATGCTAGGAGGATGTCGGCTCCCACTCTAAAGCTCCCACTTCCCTTCACCTGAAGGTTAGCTCTCGCTTCAATTTTTAAACACTAAGACTAAATTGAAGATTTTAGTCTGTCACCCTAAAGGTTCTCCAACCATAAAGGTTCTCCAATAATATGACAGCTCTCGCTTTAGTTTTTAACCCAACAAAAAATATTTCTTTCTTTATTTGCACTTAATTCCATAAACGATGTTTTCCTTCATGGAATCAAATGTTATCCTTACTCTGTTGTACAACTCATACTCCATTTCTCGGATAATATGTTTCACAACACATTTTAACAATTCAATTGGCCTGATAAAAAATTAAACTAAGTTTAGAGTTGAGAAATCGTCACAATTTATTTTACAATTTAATATTTGCACATTCATATTATCTCTTCATTTCACCATATCTCAGAGTAGGGAGAAAGATAGAGGGAACTACTCAGACTTCATGAAAAACAAATAACAAAACACAAATTTCATATATAAAAGAAGGTTCATACAACACCAATAAACAAACAATATTTATCTAAAAACTTTTTCTCAAAGCAAATCATTTGTAGCCTTTCCTTAGAAATTCAGGAAGAAGATATCTCTCACTTTTCTCCTTCTCCAACAGTCTTACCAAAAGTTTCACACTAAATCTCACCACAAAAACTCTAAACTATGAAAGAAAAATTACTAATTGACTCCAATATGGAAGTGGAATGGAATGATGTGGTGTGAAAATGAAAGTGGAGGAGTGAAAAACGTAGACGAGCACTTTTCTGATGAAATTCGCCCCCACATAGAGCCTATGGTCGGTTCTCCAAGAGGTGCCACCAAAAACTCTTCAAAAAATCATCCAAATACATCGAACCTTATAGAAATGGGGTCTGAACAGTCTTTGGCGTTGTCAGCACTGCTCTGGCACCGTCAGCGCTGAGTAAAAAATCTCCGTGTTAATTTGTTCTGCACCGTCGACGCTTCCCTCAGAGCTGTCGTCACTTAGCATTTCTTCAAAAACGTCATTTTGACTCCAATTTTTATCCTTTTTGTTTTCTTTTTACTTTAAGCCCTGAAAATCAACAACTTATAAGAAAAAATTAAAATACATTCCACTAAAGTACAATATCATCAAAAATAGGAATAAAATATGGGTCTAAAAATGCATATATTTTTGGTATTTCAATGTACTGATAGATCAAGCATCCCATAATTAATCACCTATTCAGCCTTTCTTCAATTCTAACGTACTTTTGAAAAGGATTAAGAAGATAACAAAAGAGCTATAGAACCTTAGGCATGCTATTGGTAATGTTTTTGAAATGTTGGATCACCTGAATTGGATACTAAATGAACATTTTGAACATACTGGTCATATTGACGATTGTTTGGTACGTTTGTTCAAGAAACATGCTTGGATTGGGGAAGATTCAGCTGATGAATTTCCTTATTTGGCCCTTCTACAACTTGTAGGTATAGTACCAATCTTTTGGAGATATCCAAGATGATGAGAGTGAAGATTCTTGAACTTAGTATATGCATGGAACATTTTGTTTATTACTTCTTGTTTGTGTTAATGTATTATGTTGGATTGCATTTACTTTTACTATTAAACTCTATTTATGTTTTTTTTTTTAGTATTTTGGTGTTTAGATTTCAGTGTTAGGATGTTTCGGTTTGCTTTAGACACTGAAGTAGATTTTTGTTGGCTTAAGAAATGTCAGTTTGTAATAGCACAGATTTTATATATAAAAGTGAGTTTTGTGTTGTTTGTAAAAGTTTCGTGTTAGAGTAATGTTTAAATTATCATTATAAATTTTCATTTGAGTTAACTAGAGGAGGATGTATAGCAGGACCCAACAGATTTTTATAGGAAACAAAATCTGGGATAATTAAGGTGTTGGCGCCAGAAGTGCCAAATTGGTGGATGATGCACCAGTTTACAGTGAGTCGGTACATGATGCGCCAAATTTACAGCAAGATGTGCCAAAGTCCCGAAAATGCGAGATTGTCTAAAAAACTACAAACTCGCACAGTAAAACTCAATTTCTACTGTTTGGGTCGTCTTCTAGCTCTAAACCGTGACTTAGGTCTTCACATTGTGTGTTTTAGAGAAGATTGCAGAGGCAATGATCCTAGATTTCATCTTCTCTTGGTAAGAGCTTCACTTTAACCTAAATTTTTTTTTTCACCTTTGATTTTTCCTACATTATGGAATATCTAAAATTCTAGATTTTGATGGAAAAACTTGAAGAAAACTTATGGTGAATAGTTTCTTACAAAATAATCTTACTTGGGGAGTTAGATTTTAGATTTTGTAATTTATTTGTATTTTCATAGAAATTCCAATGGCTCCATGAGTAAAGAGAGGAAAGCCAATAGAAGATTTGGATGCAAGAAGATTTTTTAATTTCAAAGCCCAACATTATTATAACACTCAAATGGAATAAAAAAATTTGATCTAAGAACGGGCATTTGCTAACCCGGGTGGCAAGATCAAAAAGTTGATCGTCGCCAGAAATTAGGAAAGGTTTTGCTAATTTATTGTAGTAGCAATTGTACCAATTATTTGGGAGTTTTATGCCAACATGAAGTTTACCACTGACGATCACATCTTTGTGAGAGGTAAACAAGTTGAATTTTCTAAGGAAAGGATCAATGCTTTTTATGGGGATCAATAGGATCAATGCTTTTTATGGGCTGAGAAATGTATTCCATTACGAACTGCATTCATGATGATTGACGCATCACCGGATGAAGTGATTATGGTGGAAGAGGAGAAAGGAAAATAACAAATAAAAAGAACGTTAACTTCACTGCTTCCATGATTACTATTCAGGAAATGGCACCAGTTCATCTCTGCTAAATTACTGCAACCAAATCATCTAAGTGAAGTAACAAAGGATAGAGCTGTGCTAAACTTCTAAATTTAGAAAATGAAGGCAGTAGATGTTAGTGCTCTCATTATTAATCAGGCTCAGATTATATCTAATAGTGCTACAACCAGTGGATTGGGTTACCCTGCCTTGATTTTCACCTAATGTGAACAATCAGAAGTAAATTCCCATTGAAATAAGGAAATGCTGCAGCCATAAAATCCTATTGGGAAGCATACAGTTCAAAGATTTGAATCATTTATTGAGTCTAGGAATGTAGGTATTGATAGACCCTCTACATCAGCTACAAAGGCCTCTACATCTCGCTCTGTTTCACTTAAAAAAAATTTGGAGCAGCTTAAGATTCGACAAATGGATATAGTTAATATGCAGAATCAGATTAAAGAAACTGGAGCATGAAATGCATATAATGATGAGTGTAAGCAGAGGAGATTTAAGCATGATATAGCTTTTGAGGAAGCTATGATTAGACATCTTAGAGGTGAATACAATGTTGAATTTCCAACTTGCCCCAGCTTCAGTCCTTATGTTGCCATTCATGAAGAAGAAGAAGAAGAATAAGAAGAAGATGAAGAAGAAGAAGATGTTGATGATGATGAGGAAGGCGATGAGGAATAATATTCTTAGGAGTTTAATTTGATTTGTTTGTTTGTCTACTACTTTTTATTATGTTGTTATTTGATGTCATTTGAAACAGTTGTGGTAAAAACTTTCATTTTGTGTTGTGGAGCTAAATTGTAAAAGTAACAATAGATTTTTACTTTTTATGCACTTTTAGTATTTTCATTTTTTGTTTCTATTTTTAATTTTTAGCAAATCCTTTAGAATATATTATGTTTCATTTAATGTTTTAAAGCATGTATTTTTAACGTTAGAACCTGCAAAATAACAGAGCTCAGTTTCATACTAAGAAATCCTCTAGAGGTTACTTTTTATTTTCATGCATTTACTAATTTCTTTCACCTACAAATTTTTCTACTATTTTTTAAATCACTTAAGAACTTAGGTTTGGGGGAAAGAAAAATTTCTTTTAAAAAGTTGCAAAGTAAATTTTATTTGTCCTCAATTAACTATAGTTTTAAAATTATTTAACATTACCAGGGATATTATGATTGAAGTTTAAATGACTATAGTTATATTTATGAATATTATAGTAAATTTAGGTAAAAGTTCTCAATAATGAAGGTCAATTTTTAATTTAAAGTAAAAGAAGTTGTATTTTTGAAGTATTAAGATTTTTAGAGTTTCATGTAAGAAGAAAAGAATGAAACTTTATGAAAAATCATAAACTAATATAAACTTATAAAGTGAAGAAAGGTAAGGAGTTCTGACTTTAAGAAGGTGATAGTGAAGTTTAAAATTATTAGTTTATCCAGATATAGTAATCCTCACTTGAAAAAGAAAAAGAAAAGAAATGATTGAAAAGATCCTAAAAGAAAATGAATAAAAGAAAAATGGAAAAGCAAAAAAAAAAGAAAAGAGTTATAAGTGAGGAGACACTTGAAGAAATGCTTAATCAAAAATTGGCTTCACTTGAATCAACTTAAGGAAAAGGCTTTATTACATTTTCTAGACTTGTATTGAAGTATTAGTACATTACTAGTAAATTTTTCATGCAGTTCTTTTTCATATGAATTTTCTAAGTATCCTTAATATGACAAATTGCAATTTTTCTTGAAATGAATAGGGATCCAGAAATCTTAAAGTTGATTACTACGTACTCTTAGACTTAGAGTTTGAATCTAAGTTCTTAAAGAATTTTTTCCTTAAATTTAGCTATTCTATTTATTAAACTAAAGTATAAAAGTTATAAGTAAATTCTATTTCAAGTTATTTAACCCATATGCTTTTATGTAGTAAAAGTGTCACTTGAGGGCAAGTAAAATTTAAGTTTGGGAGATTTTGATACACCAAAATAATATGTTGTTTTAAGTATACATTTTATATTTATTTTTGGTGATATTGCACTTTCAAGATGGGTATTTTCATGATTTGTTGTAGGTATATCATATTTAGGTATTTGAAGCAAAAGTAGCAAAACGAAGGAAATTTGGAGCTAAAACAACAAATTTTGGGAATTCTTACGCCAAATACACGAGATTGGCACCAAAAGCCCCATTTAAGAGAGAGTTGACGCCAGATGAGTGAGATTGGTGCCAGAAGCGCTATTTTATAGAAAGTTGGCACCATATGCACCAGATTGGCACCTAAAGTGCGAAAACCCAGAACAACATAGACTTAATAAAGCTGGCGCCAGATGTGTCAGAACTAGCGCCATATGCGCTAGAGATGACTTTTTGTGGATTAAGGCAATTTGTAATGAATTTTGCGTGAATTTTCAAAGAGACACTTGTTCTAAATACCCCTTAGAGTGATTTGATTCATCTAGACACTTTGGAAGTTTCTTTTATTAAGGGATTTGTCTCTTGGATCAATGTACATGTCTTTTGAATTCAATAGAGTTGACTTTTGGATAGAATTTTTGAGGGAATTTTGAATTCTTTTTGGAGGGAGGCAACTTTTAATAAAAGAGAGGGTTTCGAAGAACTTGAAGGGTGTGGCGTGTAAAGGGGGTGAAAGAAATAGAGAGAGAGAGAGAGGGAGAGAGAGAGAGAGAAAGTCAATGGCTGGAGCTTTTCTTCAAGGATTGTAAGAGGAGAGGGAAGTTGAGAGATTTCTTCTTCATTGCACTTCTAAGAGAGAATTTAGTGTGCTTGTAAAGAGAGAAAGGCTTGAAGAAAACTTCTAAGGATTTGCTTGGGAAGGATTGTGATATGAGTTGTGTCTATTATTTCTTTTGGTTTGTAAACTTAGTCTTACATATGAAATCCATGTTTTATTGTATCTTCTCATAAATTATGAGTAGTCTTCTTTATGCTTCTCCCTACTTTGAGATATGGTGTTGTGAAGAATTGATTTTATTTTATAGAATTTTAAATGTTAATAATTTGTGATGATTTAAAATTCGATCTTCATTTACTTTTAGATCTAGTCAATTGAATTGTTAAAATATGTTGAGAAACATATGTTCTAAAAGGGTTATGATTTCTATAACATAGTTAGAATCACATTTGATTTTGTAGGAGAGGATGTCATCCGTGAAGTTGAGTGAAAATAAATAGAAAAATATACTTTGTTAGGTGAAAAATTGAAGATTTTAAGGTGACAGACTGAAATTGCAATTTGTTAAAGTTGATTGGAAACTGAGCAAGATTTTTAGCCCTTAGATAAAGGATTAGTGGGAGCTCTCGTGTGGTAGCTGGTATCTTCTCAGCCTAACCAAGGAATTAGGGACCTAACTCTGGATTATTCAATGTTCGTTCTGCAATTGGAAGAGGTCAAAAAATAGGATTGCTCTTGTTTGGCACAAATCAATTTATATATAAATTTTGAAATGATTTTAATTTCTTCACAATCCATATACTCATTGTAAAGGGGAAGGATGCTTTCTTAAATTTGAAGTCTTCTGCACAAATACTTTATTTAGTTTTCATAATTAATGAAAGTTTAGCAATTAGTTTATTTAACTTTGTCTTTTTACTGCATTTTATTTACCATTCACTCTATTATTTTAAAATCAAATTAGACTCTTCATTTTAGTAGTTTAAAAATGTAGTTCACATTATAATCTTAAGAATTTACTAACAGACATTTCTAACTTCCCCACGGGATTGATATTTAAGACTCCATTAGAGCCCTTTATTATTTGAGCGATACGTATACTTGCGTTATTTTTAGGGGATTTAGTAGTTTAAAGAGTTTTAAAAGATAAAACTATTTTCATTAAAGTTATTTTTGTTGGGATTAATTTTTAAATTTATTATTGTATATGTCCTGTGTATTTTGTAACATTGAATGATATTTACAAAATTAACACACTAAATCCACCCTCATCATATAGTCATATCGTTCTCATCTCTCATCCCAATGTTGTTGTAAAAAACTTCTGACTCCATAAGCTTCCAAGGAAGAAGCACTTTTTCCCAACTTTCATAAGGAACTGTCGATTGACTGTAAAGTATGAAAATAATAGTTGGTTGTCCCAGTCCAGTAGTAGATCCATTAACAATCAAACCTAAAATTGATTTCACAATTATTGCACCAATATCAATAGGTTTTCTAATTTGAATATAGTAATTCAAAATAGCACTCTCTTTCATTACGTTATAGATTTTCATAGTAGTGAGTAATTTTGATGCAATAAAGAAATGTCAGGCCATAGATGCAGAATTCAACAATGATGAATAAAAACTTACATTTCCATCATCTCTAGCCTCCCAATTTGCAACTTCATCCGTAAGGTATCGATTGAGTTCGTTCATATTATCTCTTGTTGAGGTAAAATTTGCATAGTGGCAAATAGGAACACTTTCAATTATAAACATATCATTTATTCTTGAAGGAGTGATTTGTACAAACATGCCTCACATGTAGACAATTCCTTGATTGATTCCATGAAGATTTGAATAAAACTTTGTCACCACAAGGATAACTACGGTGGTAATTGTATAGTAATGTACTTCCCAGCATCTCTGCGCAATTATCTCTTCCACTCGAGTGGTCGGTTTGTTGAATCCTTGACTCACAAATCCCCTTTCCTTGATTAGCCTCTTCTTCATAAGAACACGATCATGAAACTTCTGCGCATCAAAAATGAAAAACTGTCTCAAGTTGAAAATTCAAAATCTCACAAAATTTTTAGAGTCGAAAGCCATTAGATTAAAAAATTAGTGACTCTTCCCTACTTTCCCCCTATAAAAAGACTTAAAATCAGTTTTTCGGAGTTATAAGGAGGAGAATCCGCCATTACCGCCAAAACCCCCTTTTGAAACTTTTAAGTATTTTTCCTTGATGTGGTGCCTCAGGCGCCGATTCTGGCGCTTCAAGCACCAGTTCTCTGAAAAATGGCGATTCAGGTGCTAATCTGGCACCTCAGACGCTAGTTCCAAACTTTTCACCATTTTGATTTTAATCCAATAAATTCTCAAATATTTCAAAAAATTAGGTAAATAATGATGGTTTTAAATATTTTCTCAATGACAATTTCATTAAATACATGGAATTCATAAAATTATGGATATATCTATATAAATATAATATTACAAACTAAAGCATATAAGAAAAAAAACAATGATAAATATGGATTGCCTCCCACAAAGCGCTTGGTTTAGTGTCATTAGCCCGACATTCCTAGTTTTTACTCTGGGTGACCCAACATTATAGTCTCTTTAAAAATTGGTCTTTGATCATCAAAATATGGTTTTAGTTTGTTCACATTCACTATAAATATCCTTCAAGACATGGGATCTTCAATAATAACAACTCCATAAGGATAGTCTTTTACAATTTTGAATGATCCTTTCCACATAAACTTTAGTTTTCAATGAAATAATTTCAATCTTATATTGTATAATACAACTTCTTGTCTAGGCTCAAATTCTTTTTTATTACTTTTTGATCATGCCATTTTTTCATTTTTTTCCTTATATATCCTAGCATTATCATAGATTCATTTCTAATTTCTTCAAGCTCATTCAATTGTAATATTATTTTCTCACCAGCATCTTTCAAATTGAAACTGAACTCCTTAATAGCCCAGTAGGCTTTATGCTCCAATTCTACTTGTAAGTGATAAGTCTTCCCAAAAATTAATCTATATGGGGACATTCTTATAGATGTCTTTGTTGACCTCACTTTTGGTTGAGGTTTAGGTTTTCCTCTTTAGTAGCCTAGGGTCTAGCCATAGGACTTTTTTATTGACTATTCCAATAAAACTAGAAAAGAAACCCTCACCATTATAAATTCTACCCTCTTCTATGTTCCACATGTGTTCCACATGTTGGTCTTCACCTCTAGCACTTAGTAGGTGGGTCACTATGAGGAAGCTCAAGGAGAGTCCTCCTAGGACTACCTAACCTTAGGGTTGACTTTGAGTGTTGATCTAGAGCTAGTTCACTCACCTACACTAACTCTCACCCACAATCACTCATAACCCTAAACCCAAAATTGTTGACTTTGATCCTTTGATCATTTGGGAGACTATTTGGGAGACTCTTTGATCATTTGGGAGACTCATGTAGATGATCCCTTAAACCCGCTAGCCCTAAGGTAGGGTTTAGCTACTACTAGTGTATAGAGGACCCAAATGAGATTTCCATTGGTCTATAGCTCATATATAGTGGTTGGTAACCCAACCCTACCAAAATATTCAACTTGGTATTTTGCCTATAAAGGTCTGTTTAGGGCAGCTGCAGCTTATTGAATAATATGTTGATAAGCTGATTAAAAATAATCTACTGATAAGTTAGGTACGTTGACTATTAAATATTTTTATTTTTTTTGGAAAAGTCAGACCGCAGCCAGAAAGCTGCCACCGCACTTAAATAGGTGCGGTGTGAAAATGCTATTTTCAATGGTTTGAAAAAACATAAGCTGTCAAAACACAGTTTACCCAAATGGGCCTCGCGCATTTTCAAAACGTCATCGCACAAATAAGCTGCCCCAAACGGACACTAAATCCCCCAGATTACCTAAATGCCCTTGAAACCCCAAATTCACCCAAAATACCCAAATTTATTCAAAAATCATTTCAAAACATTTGAAGATGTCCAAATTAATCAAAACCACCCAAAAATGCCAAATTTACAAAAATACCCCCCAAATTGCCAAAATTACAAATGTACCCTTGGCACGCCAAATTTTCCCAAAACCTCCAAAATCACTTAAAATGTTTCTAAAACCAATTTTGACCCTTGAATTGAACACAATTGGCCAACTTGACCATTTTGACCAAAACCCCCAAATTGCCTTTAACGGCCCAATTTCGCCAAATTTACCTCAAATGTCCATCAATTTGAGCCAAATTTTCTTCAATTTAAATTCTAAACTTAGATTCACCTTTCAAATGACCAATATAAAACAAATCCAAGCCTAATTAGCCCATGTTTTGAGCTCAATTTTGATCTAAGTCAAACTTTCAATTTTTGCCCTATGACTTAATCCCACCAAATTGAACCCCATAGCCTACTCAATTTGCCCCAATTTGAATCCTAAACTCTTAATAACAATCCTACAAATCAAAGTTGACCTTAAATTGGCCTTGGTGAAGCCTTAATTTCATTTATTTTTTGCCCCAAATCCAAAATTTCTAAATTCCACCCAAATTGGCCATGCCTCCAAATTCCACCAAATTGATTGCACTAACCCAAAAATTGACACCCAAATTTTGTTAAAAAATCTTCATGATGTTCTTATAGACCATTCTTAACAATCAATTTGGACTTAGCCCAAGCCTAGCCCAATCTAGACCTAAGTTTAGCCCAACATACCCAAATTGACCAAAATTCCAAAATCCTTCAAATTGAGCCCCCAATTGAACTCAAAATCATTTCAATCCTTCACCAAAAACCTTCATTACAATCATCTACACAATTTTGATCAATTAATTGGGCTTATATTCATGGCTAACCTAATGCAAACCTAACATTTGACATTTGGACTCACATTGGACCCATACACCAAATTTATCCTAGCCACCCTAAAGCCACCAAATTTATGACTCCACAACCATTGAACAC
The DNA here is from genome assembly GCF_001263595.1 of Phalaenopsis equestris. Lineage (NCBI taxonomy): Eukaryota > Viridiplantae > Streptophyta > Magnoliopsida > Asparagales > Orchidaceae > Phalaenopsis > Phalaenopsis equestris. The sequence goes on along the minus strand of NW_018164798.1, from coordinate 467,187 downwards.
ACTCCATGAACGAGGCTAAACCCCCTTAGACTAGACATGGTGAGTTTTGGACCATTAGATCCCTAAATTAAGGGATTCATGCCCATTTATGGGCCTTAACAAGAAATCTTGCCCATCATTACTTGTCTTTGAGGGTTAAAGATAATTAACCCTCCCACTGGCTCACCTGACTTCCTAGCCACCTCCCCTGGCCCTGCCGGTTAGCCTAGTCATTAAAGCACCACAAAACTGAGGTCCACCATCCTTAAATCAAACCCAATCTCAATCTTAGGGGCCACCTCACCCTAATTAATCCTTACAACTTCTTATCCCACCACCTCAGCAAGCTTCTGCACCCAAAGCCAAACCCTAAGCTCCCCTCTCTGGCCATGGCTATAAAATGGCATCTTCACAACCAAAAATGGGGTGCTGAAACTTTCTCAAGGAAATCCTGCCCAATTTCTTCCATAACCTCTTTGAGACCTCCTCAGTGCTAACCAACCATCACCTTGCCATAATTCCCATCGTCGGAGCTCAATTTTTTAGCTTTATCCTGACCGAAAATAGGACAAGTTTGGCCACACCTCCACAGTGCACCAAAGCTCAATTAAACTTGCCCGCATCTTTACCATAGTGAAAGAAGACAAAGCCCCGTCAACGCCCCCAAACAGTGATCAACCCCCAAATTTAGTCTTGATCGAATTTGGGTCTTGGCATTTCACCATAGCAAGAGGCTTCATCCTTAGCCTCCTTGGACCTCGACGAACGTGTTGAGCATCTCTGATGGAAGCTTCACTTCTGAGATCAAAGGTATTGACTCCCCCCTCTTCCCAGGCCTATTTTGACTCTTCATGAGATTAGGGTTAATTTAATGGCATGTTTACCGTATGGATGTGTTTGTCTCACTTAGATGAGTCTATAGGATTAAATCCGAATGAGTTTGGTTGAGAAATGAGTAAAATCATATGGTTTTAGGGTTAACGATCATGGGTTCACACTAGCCGGGGAAGAAGATGCGGAGCCGTTGGATGACGCGTGTATCAGACGGACGGCTAGGAGCGCGTTGGACAGGAGCTTGATACATAAAGCGCAGGCTCAGTCAGAGGCTACGTGGATGGCGACATCCAACTAGAGCGAGCCACGCAAGTCTTCGGAGCCATCGTATGATGTCATGGCACTGCGTGTTTAAGTAGGAAAATAGGGATTTATTTAATTTATTCATTTCAAAAAATGTCCCCTACCTTAAGAAATCCATATCCTGGTGTAGAAAATAACAAAAATAAAATAAAAATATCTTAATGTTCAGTGAATAGATGAGAATAATGTAGAAATGGTTTAAAGTTTATTTGATGTATATTTTATTTTTAATTAGGTAAATACTATTCTAAGTATTTTGATTCTCCATGCATTCAAGTATTTCACCATGACTTGATATTTTGGAATATTATTGCCTCTATCATGAGGGATATTCCCTGATTTTTCTAAAGTCAGAGGAGACCCCTAGACGGAGATCTATATTGTTCAAGTTTATGCACCTGATTTGGAAAATTAATTATGATAATTAGCATATTTCTTAGAAAAATCCAAGAAATTTTTGGGAGGTTTACTATGACTAGGGAACTCTAGAAAAAATTTGTCAAGAGCCAGATCATTAAGAACACACCAAATTTTCATTAAAGCCTAAAATACGAAGGAAATTAATTTAGGAAAAATAAACATCTAAATTACTTGTTTTTAATTCTCTACTATAACTTAAATTCTAAAGGACTCCCCATAAAAATTTCAAAATATTTGGAGTTCATTTGACAACCTAATTTAATTTTCTAAGTTAAATGACACTTTTAGTTAAATGACACTTTAAGTTAAATGACACTTTTAACACTTAAAATAATCATAATAATTAAAATATAACTAAATAAATTATAAAATTGTTTTTTTGTAGTTTTCTCTGATTAGAGGAATTTTCTAAAAATAAAATTGTAATTAAAGTAAAAATTTCATTTTTTAACATATTTTAAATATTGAAATAATGAAAAAAAATAAAAATCATAACATTAATAAAACTCATGAAAATGTTCTAAATTATTTTTTAAGACCTTAAGAGCAATTGGAAAATTTTTCCTAATTTTATAAGTGAAGATATTGAATTTTAGAGCTTAAAATAATTTTTTTTAAAGGCTAAACAAGGATTTTCCTTAATTTCTCACGAAAAATGATTCTAATAATTCAAAGAAAAAATCATAAAAATATGAAATTTGTTTCTCTGGGTTCTTTGACGTTGGAGAAATTTAAGAAAAATATTAAACTTAATTTTACCCATTTAAAATATTTTATAAATAATTAATACTCTAAAAATAAAAGAAATCTAATAATTCAAATAAAACTCAAAAAATCTTGAAACTTGGTCTAAGTGGATCTTTAAGTCTACATCCAGTAAAACTTTCAAGTGATTAGACTTTGTCATGGTCAAGTTATTGAATTTTCTTTATAAAATCCTATTTTTACATGTAAATAATTATATAAATTAAATTAAATTTTGAAAAATCATATTTTTTCCTGTGATGTCTTAATTAACCCATGAGTGAGGTAAGATAAAAATTCCAAAGTTACTTGAATTAAATTTGAGGAATTACATTTGATGAATTATGAAGTGATAGAGCATTAAGGGCAAATGTATAATTTTGGAAATTTGGTAATGATTAACATTTAAGCTTAATTCAATAAAGGAAAATGGGCAATATTTGATCTTAATTAACATGTTCAGATGATTGAAACATAAGGAATTAATTGGTAGAAACCAATTTCACTTTTGTTATTTCAAGGATAAATTTGCAATTTCCTAAATCATTAAAATTTCGAGATCTATTAAATTAAATGATCTTAGTGGTATTAATTTGGATGTTAATAGCTCACTAATTTATTACCCCTATTTGGTGTTCAAATGACATTCAAACATTTTGATGATGAATTACTATCACTTAAAATTCAATTTCTTTCAAAAATTACTAATGTATCCACCAAGGTCTTAAGGGCTTAGTAGTGACCTAGGATAAATCAAGTTTGGGTAAATGAGGATTACAGTGAATGTAACTAAAAGTTGAACACCTTTAAAAAAAAACACTACAGGCCCAAGTTAATACTAAAATTGGCGAAGTGTCTTAATAGCATTAACTTGCCCCTTTTAAGTGGTTTCACCCACATAATTCTCAGATTAAATGACAAATGATAATCACCTTACTTTTAAGGATAATTAAAATATCGATGTTCACTGAACACTAGAGGTATATATAACATGAATTATTAAGCAACAAAATAAGTTTAAATGAGCTCCTCACTTTTTACCTGGCAGTGAGACGGAAGCAGGGACCTGCTTCATCCTCCTAACCTTCTGGATACCTTTGAGGTCTACTAAACTTAGTATGTTTTGCTTAATGAAATCATCCTCAAAAGAATTTATAGGGGCTCACCAAGATATGATTTAGGATTTGGTAGATCACGGAACCTTATCTTCCCACTCTACATAAAATACTTTTAATATATAAATGCTCTCACATGCATTTTGAGTTTCAGTTGAAGATGACTTGAAGACCTTCCAGGTAAGTTTTTACTGTGATTTACTTACCCACATTTTTTTCCGTACTTTACTTTTCAGTACGTTGCTGTACTTACTCACCTGCATGCATGAACACAAAAACACAAACTTGCATGTTAAGCAACGATGCCACCCTACAAGAAAACCAAAACTTCTAGGATAGTCGGCAACCAAAACTAAAATCAACCAAGATAAAATTCACCTCCATAACTTTCAAAATATAAGACAACTTAAAATTTTATCACAAACATCACAAAAACAATAATTGCAACTATATTAAGACGTCACTATCGGATGACCTGGAATCCCTTGGAGGAGGTAACCTACGGTTGCTAACGAGGCTTCTCTCAGTCTCTAAATGAAAGTATGGAACTCATTAAACTTAGTTTTGTAAATTCATTTGGACTAAGTGAATCCTATAGGAAATAGTAGTTCTAGAACAAGGGAACCACAAAATCATAACCGGTGTTGCTTTAATCAAATTTAATATGTCCTATAACATTTAAAAAACTACAACCGTAGGGACATTTGATTTGACAACATAACCTGACACATTAGAAAACTTAAACTCGTCACGACAAGGAGCTTGGGGCAGCACGACCATCTTCAACAACAAAACATTTCTTCACCAACTAAACCATTCCTTAAAACTAAACAAAAAGCCATAGTGTTTCCAGGTTGTCTGCCTAGTGCAACATAAATCCTCAACTCATCTTTGGACCTTTGTATAGCTCTGTTGTACAATATAAGCCCTAACTCATCTTAGGATTCTGAGGTTGTCGTTCGTCACAATCTAAATCCTCACATCTTCTAGGTTGTTTGCGTGATTGTTTCACACAAATGTAAGCCCTAAGTAATAAAATTGACAGGATAAAACACTCAAATAATTTCTCCTCAAATAATTTCAAATAATTTCTCCTCAAAACTGAAGCCAAACAATAAGATAGATTGGGATGTCACCGAGGTTCTCCTCCTGATCTATGACATCCCCTAGTTCTTCCTCCTTTGGATTCTATAATAAAATGTTCCAAATTTAAGTCATTCCCATTTCATAACTCCTTGTACGATTCCATTTAAAAGTCCTATCTTTTTGACCTCTTTGAAGATAACATTTCCTGATTTTTATCTTAAGTTTTCTTAGGTGACTTTGGTTATCTAAGATGTAATTAACTATAGGGGCTTGCCCATATATGAAGCTTGTCCAAACTGAGCTTAATATAAACCCTATTTAATTCTTTATATTAAATAGGGGAACTTATCGGCAAATAAAATGGTTTTGCAGACCAAACAAATGTCATATAATTCTTAGTTTATTCTTAGTTTATTGTTTATTTGATCGAGCCTCATCCTCAAGTCTTGTGTTTACACTTCAGAATAGATACAGGTTTTGAGGTATAGTGCTCTTTCATTTAAACTCTAAAAAAGAATGGGGTAAGTTTTATTTCATATTTCTCTAAAACTTATATTTATATGTAAATTAAAATGTCCTCCGAAGCAGGCGACGTGATTCCGTTTCTAGTGGCTGACAGCTTCTAACGGGCAACTCCTCCAACCAAAAAAATAGTGTTGACAGCTTTTGGCGACTCCGCTGGGGCTGGATTTTTTCTTCATTTATTAAATCAGAGAATCTTATCTTCATACATTGGTAACGTGTTCATGTCCCTTATGGACCAGATTACCCTCCTTCCATTGACATGCTCCACCCATTTCTTTCTTGGGTGAGTACAGTTAACCCTTTGGACTTCAGGACCCTCTATATAATCATCTATGAATAGAGAGATTCAGGAGGCCCTTAAGGACTTCTTAATCTTCATGTGGGGTCGGATCCCCAATAGTTGTGTTGGTGGATTAGTTCCACCTGGGCATTGTGCATTGTAAAGTTGGTCCCGCACCGGGTCCTAAACACTCGGGTCCTAAACACTTCACAACTTCACATCTCTCTTTCGAGTTTGATTTGTTGATTTGCAAATTAAATCGAATTGTGTCGTGTTGTGCGTGCTCTTTAATTCTTATTATATTAATTAAATCTTTCTACTTTCAAACTATTTTTTCTAAAATTTTAAAATCTCCATAAATTAGATAAAGACTTACCAAGTCTACAAATCAACATCTGTTAATTTTTAGTGCTAGCAATAAGATTGTGAGGTATTGGCCAAAAAACTAACCCTAGAATTTTCTTTTTTTAAAGCTGTTGCAATAACGTGCCCAACACTAAATTTTTCCTATGACCTGCCAACGAGCCGCAATGCCCACAATGTCGTTCCCACCATTAAATTTGGAGCCAGATTTGAAGATCTCGAGTTCATCCTGGGGAAAGCCCCATTTGTCATAATGAAAGTCACCGTTCCAGAGGTTCAAGAACCGTCTTCCGAGTTAAACCTGAACTGCCCTCAGAAGTTTCCTTCTTACAAGAAGGTCAAGACTACTGCTGTCATGGCCCCTACCAAGCCTGTTGTTCCCACTGCTGCTAATGGAAAAGAGGTCAAGATCTTTGAAGACCCGACTGAAGGATTGATCATCCCACCGTCAATATTTGAAATCAGATCATGTTTGAAGACTACATTGTTAACCCAAAACTAAAGGAGAAACCACAAAAGAAGGTTCGGAAGGCTACTAAAGACCAGATTTCTGAGGAAGTACATGTTGATGAAAATCTTCTATAGGATGAGTCAGCATTATCGGAAACATATCTACTTCTGTGAGGGAGTAGGTTCCATCCCTTAATGGATACCAATGGGTATGAAAGTATTCAAAAGATTGCTCCTACTTTACTGTTACTTCATGGACAAACTTAGGAGAGGAAGAAGCTTGCTCCGATCACCCAAGTTAGTTCAGTTTTTCAAAGACTAGCTGCCAAGGAAGGTTGTTCAGTTGGTGAGTTACTCAAACGAGTGAGACGTGAAGTATTGCCTCCCATAAAGAAATAAATTCTAAAGGATGTTAGATCTACCAGACGCTCCTAGAAGTCAATTGAAGCTTTACCTACTCGCATTCCTGTCTGGTTTCGCTTGGGAAGCAGAGTTGATACCGCCACTGTTACTACCGATTCTACCGTCACTAGACCCGCAGGGCGTCAACCATTCAAGTCGCATTTGGGTCTAAGAATTTTACCAATTACCCACTACAGAGATGTTCTTAAAGTTTGAAAGGAAATGAGGAAGAGATTGCCCAGTATTGTATCTGGTCTGCAACATGGGGAGCATACCTTTGCTCAACATACTGATGTTCCTACCGAGACACTCTATCTCAAGACATCACCATCGAAGAGAAATGTATGGATACCCAAGTTCACTGTACTAATGCAGTCCAGTAAGCCCACAGGACAAGATCATAGAATGAAATTAGGATCCAAGAATCAATAATCAAAGAAAAGGTCAAAAAGCTCAGGGTCGAGGTTTCCGAGTTGGCTCAGAAACATGGAGTTTCCATTGATAATGATGGATATTTTGATTTTAACAATTACGTCGAGGAAGATTTCATGGGCTATCTTCTTAAGGGATGAGCAAGTTAGCCAATTGGAGAAAAGGATGGAAGAGATGGTCACAGCCATGACCACCACGGCCACAGTTCAAGGACAATCTCAAGTACCACAGTTAGCCTCTCCAGAAATCAACCAATCAGAGATTATACATATCACGGATGAAAGGAGGGAAGAGGGAAGGGGAAGTTGCTTCAGCAAGTAGAAATGAGCAACAAAAGAAGGATTCTCCATCAAGTGCCATGCCAAAGAAGGAATTTAAGAAAATGATCGAGAAAGTTTGGGAGGCCTTAACTCATTCTAAGGGTGGTGCATTGATTTTAAAGGGTAGAGGTTACCCTGAAGAATTCAATGTCGTACCCATCCATAAGGGTTTTGTGTCCCGAAACTTTAATATATTTGATGGGACTGGAAATCCTAGACAGTACATAACACATTTTTGAGCCAATTGTGGCAACACAAGAGGTAACAAAGCTTACTCTTCCAACATTTTTTTAGTAGCTTGTCAGGAATTGCTTTCAATTGGTATGTCAATTTTCCCAACGAATTAGTTAAGACATTTACTAAATTGGAATAATTATTTTTGAAAAGATTTGTCGGAGCACAACATCATGTGTCTGTTGGAGATCTCATGATGGAAAAGCAAAAGCCCAATGAGACTTTAGTGGATTATATGTTGATGTGAAAAAACCTTAACATGAAATGTGAACCTCAGCTACAAGAACATCACATGATTGAGATTTTACTCAAAAGCATTCATGGGCCAGTAGCTTTCATGCTTAAAGGACTCGGCATTAAATCCTTCGAGAATCTACTCAGTAAAGCCAGCAATCTTCAGGAAGAAATCAAACATATGGATTCCCACGAGAAATCCAAGGCAACCAGAATATTTGAAAAGAATTCAGGAACGGTGGCAATGGTCGATAAAGGAAAACAACCAATGAAGATACATGGAGAAAATCCTCATCAATCGTCATCAAAACACACTCAACAACAAACACAATAGTATGGCCAGTCTAGCCAGCAATCGCCTTAGGGAGGATCATATCAGACAGAGAATAAGAAAATGCCCATTGCAAAATGTAGGAAAGGGGTATATTCCGTCAAAGATAAAGCCGTACCCAAAATATTCAGATGTCTGATGAAGATGCATGATTTCAGACTGCAAGATCCAAAGAATCCCAAAGAGGTCGACAAGAAAGATCAACCAAATTATTTTCTGTTTCACAGATTACTAAAGAAGAATGCTTCATCTTTAAAAACTGGCTCAAGCCTTAAAGAAGGGAATATAACGATCCTGAAAGAATATTTAAAAGAACCTGAAAAAGGTTCCATAAATATGATTTTGTCTGAGCCAATCTCTCGGATTGACCCGTATACTGGAAAAGATGGATGAAGTATGACTTGGGACAAGTTCAAGAAAGTCCTAAACCAAATCTAGAATGCATTAAGGCAAGCCTCCGTTCAAAGTCTTCAGCCTGCCAAGCCCGAGATAAAGATTTCACTAAGAGATCTTTCATCACGAAAGACAAAGAAGAAGAAGAAGAACACCGCTACAAAAATTGATAGCACAGGGGGTAGGATAGGGGTTGCCTCTACTAGATTAGTTGTTTAGGATTTGGGAAAGAAAATATTCAAACCCCTGACTGTGTACAATTATCATTTTACCCCTCCAGGGTCTTACGATTATAATGATTGTGATTTCGGCTATTTTTTAACTTTTTTTAGTCAAAACATAATTGATTATGACCAATCTAGCTTCGGTCTTGATTCCCAAAATGATCCTCAAATTGTACTTGAATTTGACGAACTCTCTAACAAGACCGAAGAAGACATCGACAATACAGCTTACGATAGCACCGAGAGTGAGGAACCGATCTTGCCATCAACTTAGATCTTTCCAATAAAAGAAGAAATATTAGAGTATTCAACAATTATATCTCAAGAAGAAGAAATTACAGAAGTAAACTTGAGGAGTGGGAGAGTATTACCACAAAGAATAGCTTCAATAGATAAAGGAAACCAAATAATAACTCAAGAAGAACTACCTCCACCTCTGCTTATGGAAAAACCACATAATCAAGAAAAAATAGGAGGATCATATAAAGTGGATTACAGCGTGCTAGCTCATCTTAGGAAGCTATCGGCCAGATTAAGCATCTACGATGCTCTGATTTTTTTAAAGGAAATGAGAGAGTCTCCGGTTACAGCCTTGCTTGACCCAGAGATTTGTTTAGCCCAGTTGGCCAGCACATCCTCAGATAAAGTTTGCTCATTGAATGCTCAAGTTTGCTCATTGAAAGAAAAGTTTGGGGTAACCTTCACAGATGAAGACTTGCTGCTTGGTGCTGCCGACCATAATTGTCCATTCTACATCTCTGTTAACATTGCTAGATTTGTGTTATCTAGAGTTTTAGTAGATCCTTGAGCATCACTCAACTTGATGAGTCTACGAACATTGGCCTATTTTTACATTGAAGATCAGAAACTTATAGCCGATAAAATGATGCTAAGAGGATTCAACCAAAAGGGGGAGAGAGACCTTGGATCCATTACATTGCTTATGAAGGTTGGAGAACTCATAACAACTGCTAAATTTCATATCATCGACGCCGAGACCTCTTTCAATGCTCTACTTAGTCGAGCATGGATTCATGAACATAACATGGTTCCATCATCTCTACACCAATGCATTAAGTATTACAAGGAAGGATAAGAACATTGCATCAAGGTAGATCTTAGATCTACAACCATTTTCATCTACAACCATTTTCAATTCATGAAGTTGATATTCATGAGGATGCTGCCTACTACGCGTTTTCAAAGAAAATTATCTTCTTCCGTGAAATTATGACAAACAAAAGTGAAGATTCAGAAGAATCACAAAGAGGAATCCATTCAACTCCGCCGCAGTGACCTTCCACCACACTTTTACGACAAGTTGGGGGGTTCCTTTAGTTTGCGCACCTGAGTTTGAGGCCGGGGACTTAGGCGAGGAAGGACCAATTTAATTGTTGAACGGACTAGACTGACCATCAACATTGGTGATGAAGATAGTTCTGAAGATGACATAATGATGAAAAAATAGAAGAAACCTCAGTACAAGATATCTTTAAAAGATGTGGAGAAAAATGAATATGAGACAATGTATGATCGGATAAACCACTATGCAAACATCATGACCCTTACTCCAATTCTCCCTGAAAAGGTCGAGAGTTTAGAGGTTAAGGAAGGCCGTAATGCTGGTTCAAAGTCGATCAATTTTTATCATGCTTCACCCTCTACTAATCTTGAAAACCATGTAAATTTGTAAGATGATCCTAATGAATTAATGGAATTGCCTTTTAGTTACTTTTTACCTTGTGTACAAAAATTAATTCAAGAGGGACATTTGCCAAAACAAATGCCAAAAGATAAAGTATAAATTTTTGTAAAATTACGGGATGTTAAGTCGAAATCCCAACTCAAAGGAGGGTCTCAGATTTGGTGCAGTCCGACCAGTCGATGATTCAGAATTTTGAATAGTTGTTACTAGTGAATCAGGAGAGGATTGCCTCGATATGAAGGATGACTCTACTGATCAGCTAATAGAAGATGCTCTGCCAAAATTTGAGGAGGAATTTAAATCAAATGTTGATGAATTGAAGGAAATTAACCCCGGGACTGAAGAACAACCCCGACCTACATTTATAAGTTCTCTACTCAATGATGAAGAATCTTTAGAGTTGATTAAACTGTTAACAGAATTCAAAGATTGCTTCGCATGAAGTTATGATGAAATGCTAGGACAGTCAGAAAAGGTTGTAGTTCATAATCTCAGGGTGGACAAAGACATAACCCCATTAAAATAAGCTTCTAGAAGAATGCACCTTGAAATAGAGCAGCAAGTCATCGCCGAGGTAAGGAAATTAATAGACGCTAACTTCGTACGAGAAGAGCAATACCCCACATGTTAGCCAACATTGTTCCAGTCAAAAAAAAAAAAGATAAATACGTGTTTGTGTCAAGTTCAGAGATTTAAAAAAAGCATGTACAAATGATGAAATCCATTACCAATACCAAAAATGATGGTAGATATCGCTTCGACACATCAGATTTTTCTTTCATGGATGGATCATCACGATACAACCAAATCAAGATGGCTCCCAAAGATGCAGTCTTAAAATCTCCTATCGAAATTTTCTGCTACACAGTGATGCCGTTTGAGTTGAGGAATGCTGGAAAGACATACCAACAAGCTATGACAAAAGTTTTGATGATCTCATCCTCAAACACACTTGTTCGATCCTAATCACACTTAGTTAACCCAAATAACCTCTTAAACACGCTTAATTGAAAGAATTACCTAATTAAAAGCCCTTTTAATTCGCTTAATAATTATATAATTAACTTAATTAATTAATAAATTAATGAATTGAACTTAGCCAAAATATTAAAAATGATTTAATAACTTAATGGACCCATAAATGATAACTTATTAATACATTAATTGATAATAGATCATGTCAGTTCCTACCAATCTTTCCTAAACTTACCAACTTATCCCATGTCAGAATATACCACTTGCCAAATCCAGACAATTCCATACAATTCTTTACTTATCCAAGCCACTTATATGCAAGTCCAGATAAGTCCATAGACAACACTTGCCAAATTCTAGCTAGTCCAGGCTAAATCGAGGAAAATCCAAACAAAACCTTAGCCATCACTTGCCAAACTATAGCCAGCCTAGGCCAACTCCTAGTCAATCCTAGCTAAGTCTTAGCCAGTCCTAGTCAAGTCCATGTCCAACTATAACTTAAGTTAAACTTAACCCAAATCAAACTAACTCAAGTTTAACAATAATTATGATGTAAATAAGGGAGGAATAGGTTTATATGTGTGAAAATTAACATGTAAATTTATTTGAAATTTCATATATTAATTTTTATTAATTTGTATATTTAAAATGTATGTATATTTATATATAAATTTGTCCATATGTATATAAATATATAATCTTCTATGAATAATTATATGCAAGTCCTTAGAGAAAAGACCTATGGATAATTCACGCAATTCTATAATTTAGGTTGTTTTAAGCAATTCTTATTACATGTTATGTACTTTTACCTTTAAAATCCTATTAATAGTTAAAATCTATGATGAATATGATGGATTGCAAGACATGCTTGGTGCATGTTGCATGTCCTTGACAATGATTTGCATGTTGATTGCTTGCTTGTTGTACCTTTTTCCTACCAAGCATGTTGTTTTTAATGGGTAATAAATAGGACAATGGTGAATGAAATTGATTAATGGATGAGAGGTATATGAGAAGAAATAAGACCCCTAGGAGTTAAGTTAGAAGACAGAGAGAGAGCATGGTAATTACATTACTGTAATTTTAAAGAGAATATATATGTAGATCCTCCTTACTCTCTCTGTATTTTAAAATTTTATTAACCCATGAAAACCATAAGTTTTTTTTTTGCATCAATAAAAATCATATGTAGATCCTCTTTACTCTCTTTGTACTTCTCTATCAAACCTCTCAATACTCTATCAAACCTCTCAAATAGTAGAATTCCCCAACATAAATACAAACTGATGATGAGAAATATGTTCACCGTGTCTTAACATATGTTTAATTACACTCTCCCATAGTTTTAGAGTAAGATTCATAACTTAATTCCTTTAAAATTTACACACTCTTGAAAGGAATATACTCTTCTTTTCATAAGAAATAGTCAATTTTTCTTTTTTTAGATCCATTCTTATAAATATTAATATGCTCATCTTTTTTAATAAATAAAGTATTATCAATAATAAAATCATATGTTAAAGTAAAACCTAATATGGTTCTACCTTCCTCACTGATCTATTGAAAATCATAACCACCTTGAATATTTCTAAAATCTTCTACTACTCTAACCACATGTCCATTTAAAATTTAAATCTTCTCCAATAAAAACTCTTTCTTCAAAAGGTATTATTTATATTAATTCTTTTAGGTCATTCAATAATTTTTCTTTTCGACCTTTATCTGAACTTACTTGGGGTGCATAAGCACTTATAACAACAAAAATTGTAGTATCTACTAAAATCCTTAGGTTTATAATTTTATCTCCAATTCAATTAATATTATTCGACTTTATTTTCTAAAATTTTATCATAATTACTCGTGCACCATTTCTCGTGAGACTTCTACTAAAATACCAAAATTTAAAAGTAAACCAACAAACCTCCTTTGTGTTTTTCTCCAACCCATTTAGTATCCTGAATGCATAAGATATTGTTTTATATGAATTATAATATATACTAATTCTATTAATATACCTGCAAGAGTACTTATGTTCTATATTCTTATCCAAATAATAGTTTCATGGACTAACTTCTTTGCTCACATCTGTCAATAATGTGTGAAGCTATGCTTCTTTGACACTACACCCAAGTATCATTGTAGCAACCCTTATACACTTCTCATTGTATTCAGGTCATATCAACTCCCAGGGATGACCTAGCATTTACAAAGAAGTTTAATGTATTTATGCATTGATTTTTTTACCACAATTTTATGCTAGGTGTCGAATACCTAACACAAACCTCGACTTTTTGCATTGATTCCTTAGAACTTGACAATATCATTTTTTTAAGATACAAAAAAGGTTTTATTCAATTCATAATGCCTTGTGATATCGAGTATAGCGCCTTCTGAACACGAGGTATGAGAAGTTATTCAACTTTGGAATTTATATGTAACTTTCACTTGATTAATAATTCTTTCAATGCGTGTGAAGCTTTTTTATATATTTTTTACATTTACATGGCCAAAGTTTCACAAATTAGCAATAGAAAAATACTTCGCCAAATGGTTTAGATAGCACATAAGTTATACTCATCTCAAACACAATTATTTTTATGTATTTTAAAACAAAAAATATAAATATGGTTTTTATGAAATTCATAGATTCATAATAAAAATAGTGGATTAATGTGTCCAAGCTTGATAGATCTTGTTTGGAGTTACGTGCACAACATGAAAACAGGGTCATTGTATGATATGGATTGTTAAAAATTTCATAAAAGATTATGGTCTGAAAAAAGAAGACTAATAGCTCTTGTATTTAAGTTAAGTTGAATAAAAATTCAAATGTTTTAATTCATTTTTATGATATTCTCTATAAAATTGCTCAATTAAAATATAGTAACTCTATCAATTGAAGTGTATTCTTGTTCAACCACCATTGGTTTGATTTTGTTCTTAATGATGGAAAAATGTTTAAAAGGTCATATAATATCATTTAAGTAAAGTTGAATATAAGATATGATAAATTTAATTCATTCTTACAAGATAAGTGCGTCGGACATATTATCTTTAATACCTTGATAAAGCAAAAAATAAATTCAATTTGGCAGAAGTTATCATGAGTAAAATTAGACTTGGCAGTAGTCTCCTATTAACTTCTTAAACTTTTATTTTTAGTACTTGTAGTTTGTATATTACACTTAACATGATGTTTCTACTTTTATTTACTGTCGTTATATCTACTTTTAGTTTTTGTAGTTTGTGGATTATAATTTGGAGTTTTGTCTTTTGTTTACTGTTTAGACTTCAGTTTTTAGCTCTAATAGTTTATAGATTATACTTTACAATTTGAATGTTCTTTTATTTAATTTTATGTGCACTAGTTAATTTCCTTTATGATGTTGATGACTTTTGGAGGTGATCATGATCTCTCCATGTGGGGGATACCTTTATAATGGGGGGCTGGTCTTCGCGATATGTGTGCTGACATGCATAAGATGGGTCAACACCTTGTTTGTTTTAAGAAGGATGTGTGTGCCATATTACGCGGAGCTTAGGATACTTCGGACTTTGCAAAGAAGAATGAGAAGGGGAAGCAAAATCAAGGTTTTAATTTTGCGTGAATGGGTGCCTCTAAACACACTTAGGTGCTCTGCCACATACAGACTATCAGAGGAGGATACTAAGAGTTATTTTACACATTATATCTTAGTGGAAAATAATTATTTTTTCACTTTTTTCTTATCTTAACAGACCTTGGATTAAATGAGAGCCCGCGACTGCCAAGATATTTGCGATTACCCGGCAGCTACAGTCAGATCACCATTGGGTTGAACCTAGATCTCGAATAACCCATGTAAGTGCTGGAGTATTTTGTTATAATTGACATTAATCTTGAAGTTAATTTGGCCTCCACCTAACTTTTATAATTTAATTTTAGGAAAAGTACTAAAGATTGAAGGAGACTCTGTGCCAATCTGCACATAAAAAGTTTCTATAAGCCGACAGTTTTTTTTTTTCTTTTTATTTTCATGTACAACTTTTCGATGGCCTGTCGATCCATAATAAACTAACGCTTAATACTTGCTAGTTGATTAATGGATGCCTACCCGATGTGCCTTAGCATGACATGAACTAACGGGTCACACCCATCGAAATCTATTTCTAACATTAAGGGTCCGTTTGAGACAGCTTATTCGGTGCGGTGACATTTTGGAAACACACCTGACCTGTTAAGGTAAACTGTGTTTTGGCAACTTATGCGTTTTTAAAATGCTAAAATCAACGTTTTCACACCACACATATCTAGGTGCAGTGAAAACTTTCTGGTTGCGGTCTGGTTTTTCTAAAAAAAATAAAAAAAATTATAATGGCCACTGCTCCTAATGTATCAGCAAATTTTTTTTAATCAGCTTATCAGCAAAATATTCAATAAATTACACTAGCCCAAAACAGACCCTAATGTCATATGTGAGTACTCTATCTATTTGAAATAAAATTGCGCTCCAACTTTCATGGGAAAGCTTACAGTTTTTATTCTAAGAGAAAATAATTTAATTAATTCTGATAATTTTTTACCATCAGAAATCAACTAAAACCCCGTTGTCTATTAACCTAACAGATTACAAGTTATAAATAGCTCCAAACGGGTGATATGTGATGGGAAAATAAAAATTGCTTTCTCACTTTCTATCTTATTGTTTTCTAGGGGCATCTAAATACATACCACCCAATTCTTATATTTTTATATATCTAATAACAGAACAATATTTTTAATAATGATACACCCAAATTGTCATATAACATAAAAAATCATTAGTTAAACTTTTATAAAAATGAAATAAAACTTTTCATGCAAAGATAAATTGTTATGTATGTAAAAATTGAAGTTTAGATATTAAGTTATAAATATATTAAAATTTAGTAGTAGTTATAAATTTTCCTCCTCTATTTCTTTTTCTTTTTTTAGATAGTATGAACGGCTCGAATTGCTCAAACATGACTTGGGTTTCTCTCATTAAAGATGGTGCGTCAATGATAAAACATGTACATAAAAACTATTCACCCCAAAAGTTCTAGAGCCAGAACAGTGGAATAATGGTGGTAGATTTTAGTATCACGGCTCATTTACATACATAACAGGCAATTCTTACATATTTATAAAACTTTATTTTTTAAAATTTCTAATCTTTCATATCACACAAGGTTTAGCTGTTAGATAAGTAAATTAATAGAAATTGAGTGGTATGTATGCAAATTTTTCTTACATCATAGAATGACTCGATCAAAAACTAATTAAAAACCCTGTTGAAATTAGAATATTTGTCAATATCTTTAGAAGAAGAACTGATAAATTTAAGCAATGTCAGAAATATTCTTGAAGCTTTTTATATTCTCACTTACCCCTAGCCTGATATCAGAATAAAAGGATTGGTATGAATGACAAATTTTACTCAAAGTTCATTATCATCTTTTTATCAATTTTTTTAATTTTTTTATCTGATTATTTATTTATATTATTTATCTGATTATTTATTTATTATTGTTCCAAATGTAAAGGATTAAATGAGGATTTATTGAGAAAATCTCAAATCTTTTTTTCTTGAATGAGAGTCTTGTTTAACAACGGATATGCCAAGTCAACTTTCTCGCCCCCACACTGTCTCTCTAACACTTTTACATGAAAAATAAGAAAATTTTCTTTTATATGTTCTGGATGATGAGATAAATTCAATGCTCATAAATTCATATTGTTCCGAGTTATTTATGTTTGCTGCGGAGCATTAATGCAAGTTGTTATGGCGAGCCAAATTACTCGGGGACTTGCTGGCAAGAGCCATTCCCTTCTTGCAATTGAATGTCTGCCCCTAAAGCTGATGAGCTCGCAGTGTATTATAGGGGAAGACTTGGAACAACTTCGCTGGATTATATCATTTAATGGTATATGCCATAAGAAAATTTATCAAATCAAAAAAGTTTATGATCATATTTTTACATCTCAATGCTCATAAGCATTTGAATCAAAACTCTTAGAAATTGGTCCTGAGATTATTAAAATTTAATTTGCAGCAAACTTATTGTCAAAATGATATTATCAAATGATATTGGTGAATCAAAATATGTCCTTGGAATCACTCCAATCCGAATGGAATAATTTTTCCAAGAGAGAAATTATTGCATACGGACACCGCATGCATCTCTGCATGCGGTGTCCGATCCTGACTGTAGATCACGGGAATCTACCGGCCGGGCGGTAATCTACGATTATTTCCATTTCCGTTTTTTTTTTAAATTTAGGTGGGGCCCACCGAAATACACACCGCACGCAAGCTGCAAGCAGTGTCTGATCCGTATGGAATAATTTTTCCCAGAGGTAGAGAGCTTAGGATGGACCAGAAAAATAAAAAAGGAGAGATTGAGAGAGAGAGAGAGAGAGATAGAGAGAGTGCACTGTAACACGATTTTTGATAGAATAAATTCAGTAGTTTATTAATATAGAAATTACCCCCTATTTATTGATTTCTGGGTGTATTTAGAGTAAAATTACATGTTTGTCCAAGTTTAATATGAACGTTACAAGTTATTATTACACATGTTATAACTTGTAACAGACTTTGGCACCCACTCATACTCAGAACTGATATTTGTACTGTTTCATATTCATAACTGTTTGGAGAGGGGCAACTAATGATTCGGTAATCTTATAGTTTGGTTGGTAGATCGCCATTGGTTGGCCAACAAACATTCAGTTGGCCCAAAACTAATCGGTCAACCCCCTCAACGTAATTCTGAGTGGATGCCCTTTTGTCGTTAGGGTGAACTTCGATTGTCAAACAGAGGGTGTATCACAGTAATTTGATTGGTAGCTCTCCATAGACAACAGGCCTTCTTTATGGATCAAAAAGGTCTTTTATTTTGTAGCTTTTAGTCATCTCAGTGTGGAGTTCCAAAATGGACTAAGGGAGCTGGTTGATTTCGAAACTGCTTATATGCAACAGTATAACAATGACTTTAATGATCTTTTGCACTTATGTAATCTTACTTTGCAACAGAACCAAAAAGTTAATCCTGAGAAAATAGAATTTTATCTTTGTAATTTAAATATATATTGGGATACTACGCAAGTATACGTATCATTATCAAGTAATATAGGATTTTTTTATTGCGACCTAAATATCGAACCCACAGGGAAAATACACAATATGCACAAACTTTCTATTTTTAAAAAGACAATTACTTAAACTATAGGTATTTTCTCAAAAAGTTAAATTCAATTTCTTTTGGTATTTTTGATATTTTGACAAAACCATAAAACTTCTAAAGATAACTTGACTTTATGTAAAATAAAAACACTTGATAAAAACACTTGATATGAAAATATCTTGATATGAAAATATCTTTCTCCTTATCATGAATCTGTAATAAGTATAGGAATTCTATTGTGAAAGTATGTCAATTGTATTGTGCCAAATAGGAGCAATAATATTATTTACCCTTACTAGAGATTCTATAAAGAACATTGGCTAATTTAAAGTTTGGACCGACTAGGCAAGGAAGATACCAGCTCTCACTCTAGAGTTCCCTCGATTCCCTCCACCTGGGGGCTAACATCTCGTATCAAAACCTAAAATAATAAACCATGTTGGGGGCTTTAACCTGTCACATTAAGGCCCTCTAACTCTACACCCTTCAAATATTATTTCCCTATTTATTTCCACTAAATCATATGAATTACATTCTCATATGAATTACATTCTTCAGACAACCTCATGTGATTCTTTCCAATTATTGACTCAAATAATACCAGCCCAGTTCTTACATGTTCTCACAACAAAATTTAACATCTGGATAGGCCAAATCAAGAAGTAAATGAAATACATGGATTTAAATCATCACAACTTCTTCCAACATTAAAGATCAATACGCTCTATAACTTCCATCCAATACTTTTAATTACTTATCATTTTAAGGAGAAAGATAAAGAAAACTATTTAGAATCCATGGTGAAAACAAAACCACACTTTAATTTAAAAGAAGAAATCATTGTCAAACCAATCAAGAAGTCTTGATTAAAACCAAAAGTAGTTCAACAACAAAAGATAAAAACTTATCTCAAATCCTCGACCAAACTCTTGAATTTCATTTGAATTTCTTCTCTTTTACAACACTCTTGACAATCACAATAAAACTAAAAAAATAAAGGATAAAGTAAATTTGTGGCACCTGAAAATCTCTCCAAAACTCTCTCCCTTTCCAACACTTTGCAGAACTTTCAAGCACTTTACAGAACTTTCAAGCACACTTCAAAAAGTCTCAACTTCCTTCTTTTATAAATCTTAAAGAGGTGCCTTGATAACTCTTCCAAATGTGTCGCAATTCGATGTATTCTCGAAAGGATGCCTCCTTTCATGAGTCTTTTAATAATATTTTTGTTTCTAATGGTCATAACCATGCTCTTTAGCCAACAGGTGCCTCAAATGTCCCATCAAAATTTGGCAAAATGAAGTAAACTGTCACATAACTACCTCTGAAGTTTAAGTGTGGGGCCTGTGGCGCTTAGGCGCGGCCTTCTCTATTTTACCGGTGCTTAGCACCAGATTTGGCGCCTACATACTTTAGCACAATTTTCACCTTTTTATTCAAAATTCGATCCTCTTTCACTTTTTTTAGCATTTTTCACCTTTTTACTTGTACCTGAATAAAAAACACACAAATACCATCCATTAAAGCGCAATATCTCAAAAATAAGTATAAAAATCTGTCTAAAAAATATAAATATTTTAGGTGTATCACTGGTCATGAACGACTGTCCCTCAAAATGGGATCCTTCTATTTCTTCATTCGCCTATACTTCCATCGACTCAGAGCTCTTACCAATAGAAATAACACTTGGTGTTTCCGTCTTTTGACTTTCCTGCTAAGTTTGGAAGATTTTGATGCACAAAAAATATAAGCATGTTTAGAACTATATTTATACTCATTCTTGGTGATATTGCACTTTAAAGGAAGGTATTTTTCATGTTTTATTGAAAGAATAAGAATCACTAGGAAATAGCTATAGTACTTGAAGCAAAAATGAAGTAAAAAGGATGGAATTTGGAGGCAAATAAACGTTTTGGAAGAAATACTCAGCACCGACGGCGCCAGCAAGGATGTCGATGACGCCAAGATGACTGAGGAGTCCAGAACAGCTGGGGCACCAATGACACAACTTGACAGAGAGAACAAGAAATAATTTGGACCACGGGCGTCGACGAAACCAATGTCGGTACTGAGTAAATTTCTAGAAGATTTGATGAATTTGGACGCTTTTTGATAAGTTATTGGATACACGTCCTGGAAAACTGACATTATGTTTTATCTAGAGCAAAAATTGATTAAAGAAAAGGGGGGCTAGTGTGTCATTGAGTTTTCTTGAGTGTTCTATTGTGTGTATTGTTTAGTGTGGTGATTCTAAGGGTGATTTCTCCTAAGAGTTGTTAGAGAGGGAGAGAAGTGAGAGATTTCTTCTTCTCTACAACTTTCAAGAGAAAATCAGGAGTCTTATAAAGAGAGAAAGAGTCTAAAATGAGCTACGAGGGATTTGCTTTAAGGAAGAGTTAAAAATAAGTAGTGTTTGTTTATTATTGTTGTATAAACTTTCTTTTATTTATGAAATTAATATTTTTTCGTATCTTTCTCATGAGGCTGATTAATTTCCTCTGTTTTTCTCCCTACTTTAAGATATGGTTAAATGAAGAGAAAATTTGGATGTACCAATTTTAAAATATTAAATAAATTGTGATGACTTTTCACTCCGTTCTTAATTTACTTTTCAATTGGTCAATTGAAATGTTAACATCTGTTGTGAAACATACTATCTGGGAAATGGAGTATGAGTTTTACAACAAAGTGAGAATCACATTCGATTCCATGAAGGAGTGTTTCGTTCAACGAATTGGGTGCAAATAAATAGGGAAATATATATTATTGGTCGAAGAACTGGAGATTCCAGGGTGACAGTCTAAAATCCCCAATTTGGACTCAGTGTTTAAGAACTAAAGTGAGAGTTAGCTTTCAGGGAAAGGGAAGTGAGAGCTCTGGAGTGAAAGCCAGTATTCTCCTAGCCTAGCTCTCCCAGCCTAACCACAAATTTAGAGATTAAACCTAAGATAGTTAACAGTTCTCTATAACACTTTACTGAGGGTAGAGAATTGAAATTGCTCCTATTTGGCACAAGACATATTAAAACCATTTATCTCTCTCATTTAACCAAAAACTCATTGTAGTTAAAAAGATGCTTTCTCATATTGGATAACTTCATCATAAAAATATAGTTTGGTAGTTATTGTTTAGCTTTGCTTTATAATTTTGCTAGTAGTTGTTAAGTTAATTCTAATAGCACCTTAAACATTTGAAATTAGTGTAGTAGATTTTCTTTATTATTGTGAATTTTCTAATATAAATTATTTTTTGGAATTTAAACCTTCCTCGTGTGATCGATATTTTGGGCTTAAACAGAAAATCTTGAATTACTTGATAACGGTACATATAGTTGCGTAGAATTCCAATATAAATTGCTTCAATATCTTATTCATAAAATAATGAATCAAGTTTTTGGTGTCGCTGCAAAGCGGATTCAACTTTATTTTCAACTTTATTAATTTTACACATATTAATTTTACACATATATTATTTCGGGGATCAAGTATTTGGCACCATTTCCGGGGAGGGTAACATTAAATTAAATAGATTTGATAAATTAGGAAATTTAACTAAAAAATAAAAAAAAAATTTAAAAATAAAAAATCATAAAAAATATCATAAAATAATTTTTTTAAAAAAATTTAAGAGTACTTTTAAGAAATTTTTCTTTGCTTATTATATTTTTTATGCGAAGTATTAAATCTGAAGGTTTTGTACCTTACAATTTAGAATTAGAACGTACTATTAGAAGTTTTGAAAACAACAAAAAAAATTTGAAATGTAAATGAAATGACAAATAACTTTGATAATCAAAGAAATGAAAATCGAAAAAGACCTTTAAAAGATTATGCTAATCATATAGCAAATGAACCTCACTTGATGATGTGCCCCTAGTGTTTGTTGTTTTTATGTGTGTTTTATGTTAATTCAATTCCCTTGAGATTGTGCTAAAAACTTGACCTGACTTGTAATTACGTAGTAAGCTAGCTTTCAAAAGACGACCAAAAACTTGACCCAATTTGTATTTAGTAGCTAATATACAAAATTGAAATATTATAAAATATAGCAAATAGTTCACACACTATGGGTTCTATGCAAGTGCACGAATCACTTCAAGTAATATAGGACTTTATGATTAAGCCCCGAATATCGATCACACGAGGAAGCAAGGAAAGATTTAGTCAAATTCCAGTATACTACTATTAGTACTTAGTTTGGAATGTTGATTAAAATGGAGTTTTATCCAACAATTACTCCTACATGCAAATGTTAAATGCAAGGATAGTAACTATTCCTGAATGTAAAAATTAATTCTAAAGATAACCCTTTCTAGATGAATTGGTTTGGAGAATTTTAAGATGTTCAAAACTAATATTCTTTTATAGTGAATTAGATAATGTAAAGGAATGAGATACCTTAAATATTGTATGTGCTAAATATGAGAAATTTTAATTTTCTACACTCAGTCAAGTGTTATAGAGAATCGTTGGATAATCTTAGGTTTAGTTTCTAAATACATGGTTAGGCTGGGAGGATACTGGATCTCACTCGAGAGCTCCCACTTCTCTTTCCCTGCTTGCTTTAGTTTTTAAACTCTAAGACCAAATTGGGGATTTTAGTTTGTCACCCTAAAATCTCCAATTATACGCCCAACAATATATATATTTCCCTATTTATTTGCACTCAACCCCCATGAACTTCACCATCCATGAAATTTGAATGGTGTTCCACTTTGTTGAGAATTACATTGCCCTCTCAGGTCTTAATCCAATTAAAACGAATTTTAACACTACAACGAGCCCTTATTGTAATGTAAATGAAGTGCATGTAAAAACCATGACAATTATAATTAAAAATTCTTCAAGCATCCATCCCAATATCCTAAAAATGAAACATACTTACTGAAAAAGAAAATTGAAAAAAAAAATTAACGGCATAATCTTCTCATGCCACTATTTTCAAAAGAGAAGAAAGAATAAGAGAAACACATCACAAAACACGAAGAAACACAGTGAAAAACTTCATTAAATCAAAGCAAATCCACTAGATAAGTGTTTACAAAATTATAAGATAATGAACAACACAAAAATTAGATTTTTTCCCTTGAAAGAAAGATGAAAATCTCTCCCACAAAGTCTCCCGCTGATCCATGCAATGCTAGAACATTCCCTTATAGATTCTCTCAAAATCTCCTTACCAATCTCTCCAAAAAGGTAGAAATCTATATTTCTACTCCTACTCTAAGATCTCTAAACATTCTCCACATTTTTCCTCACACACACCACCTTTTCTGACATAAAAGCACTCTATTATAGTGTAGGGATGAATTTCCCAAGAGTTGCGTCAAGCAACCTTCCAAAGAGCATCCAAATACATTGAATCTTCTAGAAATTTGCCCAGCATCACGTCCAAAGCGTCTCGGCAAATCGTCTCGGGCGCTGTGGACACCGTTTTGGGAGTTGTCGGTGCCATTTTCTTGTTATTTTCTACACTCTGGCGCTGTTGGTGTTGGTCCTGACGCCGTCGGCGCCCACCCTACACAACTCCACCATTTTGTTACGTTTGGCTTCGTTTTAGCTCCATTTTCCCTCATTTTTGTTGTGTTGCATTCCTAACTGATAGACCTACAAAATAAGTATAAAAATAATCTTTCTTTAAAGTTTAATTCCTCTCAAAAATGTGTGAGAAGTGTAAAAAATATTAAGCATAGAAAGGCATATCGAAATGTGCTAGGACAAAATTTTCTTTTTTACTCCAAATTGCACCGTTTTTACTTCTTTTCTCCAAAACTCCATTTATTATCCCTGAAACAAAAAATATGCAAAATACCTTCCTTTAAAGTGTAATATCATTAAAAAATCATCAAAATTGAGCATAAAATATATATGAAAAAGTAATCATTTTTTAGGTGTATCAAAATCCCCCAAACTTAATCGTTACTTGTCCTCGCGTAACACGTTTACTATATAAAAGTTATGTCTAATTGGTAGAGATTTTAACTTCTAAATTTTTATAATTTGGTCTACTAAATATAATAGTACAACTTAAGAAATTATTTTAACAACTTAAGTTAAAACTACAAGTATAAGAACATCTAGTAGTCAAGTCTTAGATTTCTAATTCTCTATTCATTTCAAGAAGAATTGTAATTTGTCATTTAAAGTCATTTAGAATATCCATATGAAAAATAACTTCATGAGAACTTTAATATTAAGGATACTAATACTCAAATACAAGTTTAAAAAATTTAATAAAGCCTTCTTCCTCAGCCTTCTTCCTCAACTTCTTCCTCAAGTTGACTCAAGTAAAGCCAATTTTTCATTATGCATCTCCTCAAGCTTCCCCTCACATACTTTTCATTTCTTTTTCTTTTCTTTTTGCCTTTTTTTTTTATTTTAGGATCATTTTCTAGTCCTTTCTTTTTTCTTCTTCTTTTTCATATGAGAATTATTATATTTGGATAGCCTTTAATAATTTTGAACTTCGCTATCCACTTCTTAAAGTTAAAAAATTTTCACATTCCTTCGCTTTATAAATTCATATTAGCTTTGAAGATTTTTAATAAAGCCTCTTTCTTTTCTTCTTACACAAAACTCTAAGATTCTTAATACTTCAAAAATACAGTTTCCTTTACATTAATTAGAAAAAGCATAGTCCTATTCTTTCATACCAAATATCTTAACTCTAGAATCAACTTTCATTATTGAAAATTTTTACTTAAGCCTACTATATATTTTGAAACATAAATATAGTTATCTAAAGTTAGCCTCTAATACCAAAGGTCATGTTTAAACTTTTAAAATATAGCTAATTGAGGAAGAATAAAATTTAGTTTCATTCTGTTAAAGAAATTTTCTTTCCCCGCAAACTTAAATTTTAAAATATTTTGCAATCATTTCCGTAAAATGTAACAGGAAGAAAATGTAAAAGTTGAATCTACTAACTACTACAACATCCTATCAAATTCATATACATTCATATTATGGATAGAATGACTGTAGGAGAAAGCGAATCTAGCCTAAAACATACATGCAATAATACTAAACTAAACGGAAGTATACTCACTTTAAAATTCTATTTTTCTTCCTACCCTAAATATGATTTTTAACATGTATAACATTTAATATAGAAAATATTTGTAGGAAGAAAAATAGTTTAAAAAATTTATCTACCACAAATTGCTACCAAAAACATCTACAATTATTTATCAGGATAGAAAACATGTAGTAGAAAGTAAATCTAAACTAAACATGCCAGAATGAAATTCACTAAACAAAAGTATAACTAGCATCCCATGTATGAGCATTGGAATATAAAAAAGTTCTTCAAGGCATATATATTATTGTAACCCAAACACAAACACACATGATAAATGAGATCAATTCTTCCTTTAACTCATTGCATCTCACTAACTTACTTCCAATTTCTAACGGAATCACTGCACAGATATATTAGGTGCTTATAAATAATGTTATAGATTTTAATACCTATGACAAGATTATCCATGATACATTGGGTCGTGAACACCAACCTCAGGTGTCACCATATCCCATTAATTAAGAAACTCTAGTAGTTATAAGGATAGTGCATAATCATCCACATGTTACTCATAAAATAAATTAGCTACTCCTATCAAATGAAAACAAGGTCAAAGAAAAGAAGTAACAAAATTGAGATGGAACTGCCATTGTTAAAATTCATGATGTCTCTTGTAATACTCAAGTTCAGGTGAGACCCGAGTTGTAGTGGACTCGTCAATCCAACTACTACTAGAGAACATACATGTTAACCGTAATAAAAAAGTTAATGAATCATCTACCTCATGACACAGACAAAGATCAAATTAAAGCACTTACAATCTAAACATCTACCAATAATCAATTAAAATGATCAATGCACACTAAAGCAAACACAATACAACACTAACAATCATGACTCTTAAGCATACTAAATAAAACCACACTGATAACTATGTGTTGTCTCCCATAAAGCGCTTTGTTTAATGTCGTTAGCCCGACATAACCAGTGCTTATTATGGTTGACCCAACATCATTCGCGTAATCCTTGATCAATCACCCAATCTTTTCTAGATCCATGGATTCCTACAAAGTCCTAAAATTTAAATTTTTCTTTCAGCTCTTCCTTTTTAAATTGATACATATCCTTAATCCACATATTTCTTTCTAGATCCAATATTCTTCTAGTGGCTTTCTCAATTCTCATATTAATATCATCCTTAGATTTTATAAAAAAATGGATCTTTATAATATACTTCATGATCTCCCAAATTTTGGATCGAATTACCTCTACATAATTAAGATTCTGGATCAAATTCTTCTAGGTTACTCTTGCCTTTCAATTCTTCCCCTTGGTACTGAGTAAATGGCAATGGTGGTCTTTCTATATTTACCTTTGTTGAGGAAATAGGTCTTTCAAATTCAGTAGGAATTTTTTTCATTGGTCTTCCAATATCCTTATCCTCATTTCTCAACTCAAAGTTCTTTTAAAATATATCCTCAAATTCTCTTATAATTATTTGTTCGATAATTTTAAGTTGCTCATCATTCATCTCCTTAGGGTTTATCGTAGGGTCACTAGGTAAAATCTGTGGTGGTTAAGTGTTAATTGTATTAATAATCTGCCTCAGTTGGTTTTTTATATCTCTTATTGCAACCTCTTGATTTTTCAATTGTCTCGTCATTTGAATCACAACCTCTTATAACATTAATTCCTTCTCCACATCCGGTGCATTGAAGTTAAATTGAGGATGACTATTAATTATGTTAACAGTCTGCCCCAGTTGGCTTTCTATATTTCTTATTGCGGTCCCTTGATTTTTCAACTCACTTTTCATTTGAATCAAAACCTCTTCTAACATTAATTCCATCTCCTAATCCTGTGGGTTGGAGTTAAATTGAGGTTGGTTCACATCCGGTGCATTGAAGTTAAATTGAGGATGACTATTAATTATGTTAACAGTCTGCCCCAGTTGGCTTTCTATATTTCTTATTGCGGTCCCTTGATTTTTCAACTCACTTTTCATTTGAATCAAAACCTCTTCTAACATTAATTCCATCTCCTAATCCTGTGGGTTGGAGTTAAATTGAGGTTGGTTCATTCCAAATTGGTCCAACTTCCTTGATATTGTAATAATGTGAGATGTAAGAATTACAATCGTATCTGTATCATGAACACTGGCTACATTTTTTAGATTTACCCTTGTAGAGGGCCATTGAAATTCATTTGTAGCCATTTCTTCAATTAAAGTATATGCTTACTAAATGGTTTTGACATTAATGATCCACCAGCGACAGTGTCAATTATAAACCTAAGTGACTCCACTAACCCATTGTAAAAGATTGAATGATTAACCAATTGGGCAGAGCATGGTGTAGACACTTTATTAGAAGTTTCTTAAATCTTTCCCAAGCTTTGTATATTGATTCCCCTTCATATTGACAAAATGAGATAAAATCATTTCTAAGTTTAGTAGTCCTTGAAGGTGAAAATTACTTATCTAGGAATTTCTGAGTTAACTCCTCCCAATTCTTAATAGAGCTAGGTGCTAATGAATATAACCACATTTTAGCATTATCCTTTAGTGAGAAAAGAAAAATCGTTAGACTAACAGCATCGTCTGATATGCTGTTATAACGAAATGTAGCATAAAGTTCTAGAAAACTTGATAAGTGTAAATAGGGATCCTCCAAATGAGTTTCCCCAAACTGTTTGTTCTGCACCAGTTGGATAATCTTAGGATTTAGTTCAAACGAGTCAGCTTCTACGATAGGGGCTTGTATACTTGAGTGAATTTTAACTATCGTGCGATATACATAATCCCTTAATGATTTATGATGATTTTCCAAGGTATAACTTTAAATGTCTTCCATTTCTAGTTTTTGAAGTCCTTTCTGTTTTTTGATTTTTTTTTTCTTTTTTCTAACTCGGGATCATAAGGCACAAGTCATGCAGATCCTTTATTTTGCATACGCAACACATCAAAGATTACATTAACAATTAAATAAACATAATAAAAAATATTCAACACAACAAAACATTTTCACAAACACATTGCTTTTGACACAAACTATTTTTTCACAACACTTTTTCATAAAAAAAAAACCTTACACACAAAAATAACTTTTACGACACTATAGTTTTTCAAGTTTAAGCTTAATTACTTCAACTAAAATTCTTCTAAAGTTCTTACTGAAGCTTCCCCATCAACCGTGTCAAAATCTTGATGTGTCCGTTTTTCTGTGTGTTTTATGTCAATTCAAGCCCCCTAAGATGGTGCCAAAAACTTGACCCGACCCATAATTATGCAGTAATTTAGCTTTCAAAAGATGACAAAAAACTTGACTCAATTTATATTTAGCATCAATTTATATTAATTGAAATATTATAAAATATAGCAAATAATTCACATACTATGGGTTCTACACAAGTGCAAGTATCGCTTCATTATCGTGGTCAATTATATCTCGAGGGATACCTAAAAAAACTCTTGATAAACGAAGCTAACAAGGAAGCGAGGAAAGATGTTCTTAATCAAATTCCAGTTTACTACTATTAGTCCTTAGTTTGGAATGTTGATTAAAATGATGTTTTTTCTAGCAACTACTCCTAAATGTGAATGTTAAATGTAAGGATATTAACCATTCCTAAATGTAAATATTATATCTAAAGATAACCCTTTCTAGATGAACTGGTTTGGAGAATTTTAAGATGTTAAAAACTAATATTCTTATGTAGTGAATTGGATAATGTAAAGGAATGAGATACATTAAATATTGTATGTGCTAAATAGGAAAAATTTTAATTCTCTACCTTCAGTCAAGTGTTATAGAGAATCGTTAGCTAATCATAAGTTTAGTCTCTAAATCCTTGGTTAGGCTGGAAGGATACTGAATTTCACTCAAGAGCTCCCACTTACTGTCCCTTGAAGGCTAACGCTTACTTTAGCTCTTAAACTCTAAGACCAAATTTGGGATTTTAGTCTGTCACCCTAAAATTTCCAATTCTACGTCGAATAATATATATATTTCCCTATTTATTTACACTCAACCCCCATGAAGTTCACCATTCGTGGAATTTGAATGTTGTTCCACTTTATTGAGAATTACATCACTTTCTCGGGTCTTAATGCAATTACAACGAATTTTAACACTACAACGGGCCCTTATTGTAATGTAAATCAAGTGCAAGTAAAAAATATCACAATTATAATTAAAACTTCTTCAAGCATGCATCCCAATATCCTAAACATGAATCCTACTCATTGCAAAAGAAAAGTAAAAGGAAAATAATAGCATAATCTTCTCATGCCATAATCTGGAAAATAATAGCATAATCTTCTCATGCCACTATTTTCAAAAAATAAGAAACAATAAGAGAATCACATCACAAAGCACGAAGAAAACACAACAAAAAACTTCATTAAATCAAAGCAAATTTACTAGATAAGTTTTATAAAATCATAAGATAAATAAGAACACAATACATTGCTTTTTTTCTTTGAAAGAAAGTTGAAAATCTCTCCCACAACGTCTCCCGCTAATTTATGCAATGCTAGAACATTCTCTTACAGATTCTCTCAAAATCCCATCACCAATCTCTCTAAAAAGGTTGAAATCAACATTTCTACTCCTATTCTAAGATCTCTAAACATTCTCCACATTTTTCCCAGACACACACCAACTTTTCTGACATAAAAGCACTCTATTATAGTGTAGGGATGAATTTCCCAAGAGATGCCTCAAGCAACCTTCCAAAAAGCATCCAAATACATTAAATCTTATAGAATTTTGCCCAGCATCATGTCTAAACCCTCTCGGGTGGTTTCGACGCCGTTTTGGGAGCCGTCGACTGCATCTTCTCATCATTTTCTACACTCTAGCGCTGTCAATGCCGGTTCTGGCACTGTCGGAGCCCATCATGCGTAGCTCCACCATGTCCTTTGTTTGTCTCTGTTTTAGCTCTATTTCACCCCATTTTAGTTGCATTGCATTCCTAACAGATACAAGTACAAAATAATTATAAAAATATCCTTCCTTTAAAGTGTAATTTCATTCAAAAAATGTGTGAGAAGTGTAAAAGAGATTAAGCATAGAAAGACATATCAAAATGTGTCAGGACAGAATTTTCTTTCTTCCTCGTTTTGCTCCAAATTGCACTGTCTTTGCTTCTTTTTCTACAAAACTTCATTTCTTGTCCCTGAAATAAAAAAATATCCAAAATACCTTCCTTTAAATTGTAATATCATTAAAAATCATTAAAATTTAGCATAAAATATAAATATGAAAAAGTTGTCATTTCTAGGCGTATCACTTGATTAGTCAAAATTCTTATGTTGCTGCAAATTCATTTGAGCTTAAACCTGTTATTATCCAAATGAAACAAATTAATCAGTTTGGGGAAACACCTACTGAAGATCCTAACTTACATCTTTCTAGTTTTCTTGAAATTTATGTTACTTTTAAATATTTACTTTTAAATATATGTTACTTTTAAATATGATGGAGTGTCTAATGATGTTGTCAGGCTTATAATTTTTTCTTTTTTCATTAAGTGACAAAGCTAAAACTTAGTTAAATTTATTAGCACCTGGATCTATCATAACTTGGGGAGAACTATCACAAAAAATTTTAGCTAAATATTTTCCACCCTCGAAAATTGCTAAGCTTAGAAACAATATTACATCTTTTTGTCAGTTTGAAGAGGAATCGATATATGAAGCATGAGAAAGATTTAAGTATCTTATTATGAGGTGTCCACACCATGCTTTACCAAATTGGTTAATAATTCAAATTTTTTATAACGGATTAGAAGGATCACTTAGATCTATTATAGATGTTTTTGCAGGTGAATCATTAATGTCAAAACCTTTTGATGAAGTATATTCTTTAATTGAGGAAATGGCCACTGGTACTATTCAATGGCCTTCTGAATGGGTAAATCCAAAGAGAGTAGCTAGTATTCATGATTTTGATGCAATTTTTATTTTAGCATTTATTTTAGCATCTCAAATTGCTGAGCATCTCAAATTGTCACTATATTAAAGAAGATTGATCAAATTGGATAGAATTATTCTCAAATGCCACCAGTGTTAGAGGAAAATTCACTAGAACAGATGATTGATACTCAATAATATTATGAAACTATGAATGCTACAAATAATAGAAATAATAATCCCTATTCAAATTATTATAATCCTGGATGAAAAAATCACCCCAATCTTGGTTGGAATAATTATAACGATTCGGTGAACCCCTCAAGAAAATTCAAATAACCAAGGGAATCCTCACTATAGACCTTATTATCCTCCTAGATTTAATAATAACTCACAAGTTAAGGAGAATAAGTTCATTATGGAAGAAGTAATGTTGAACATGAGAAATTAAATACAAAATCAAGGAGCTGCAATTAAGCTGCAATTAGGGCTGCTATTATAAATATTTAAAATCAATTAAGACATATTGCAACTGCACTTAGTAAAAAACCTTTAGGAATTCTTCCTAGCACTGTTGAAGTTAATCCAAAATATTAGGAGATCAGAATAATGAGCAAATTAAAGCTATTCAATTATGAACTGAAAAAGAGGTGGAGACAAGAATCCAAAGAGAAACCGAGGAGAAGGTAGAAATTGAAAGCAACAATGATGAAAATCAACAAACAAAAATTTCTTTAGAAAAACTACCACCTCCATTTCCTCAATGATTGAAGCGAAAGAATAAAGATAAACAATTTACAAAATTTTTGGAAATCTGTAAAAATTTAACGATAAATATTCCTTTTTTTAAGGCTTTGGAACAAATGTCAAGTTATGTGAAATTTATGAAGGATATACTAAACAAGAAGATGAAGTTTGCTGATCACGAGACTGTTTGACTTAGTGAAGAGTGTAGCACAATTATTCAGGAAAAACTTCCTGAAAAGTTAAAAGATCCTGGTAGTTTTACTATGCCTTGTGTTATTGGTGAAATTTTTTTTGGAAAAATCTTATGTGATCTAGGAGCTAGTAATAATCTTATGCCTCTATCAATTTTTAAATGTTTAGATTTAAGAGAGATTTCCCCTACTACTATAACTCTTCAATTAGTTGATCGATCAATAACTTATCCTAAATGTGTTATAGAAGATGTATTAGTGAAAGCTAATAAATTTATCTTTCCCGTAGACTTTACTGTGTTAGATATGGAGGAAGATAAAGAGATTCCTACTTTTTTGGGGAGACCATTTCTTACAATAGGGAGAGCTGTGATAGATGTGTAAAAAGGAGTAAAAAGGAGTGTAAAAAGGAGAATTAATAATAAGAGTCAATGGTCAAGAAGTAACATTTAATATAGCAAAAGCTATGAAATATCTTATGATAGAAAAAATAATGAATGTTTTATAATGAAAGTTACTGATTATCTAAGTAATGAGCAATTTAAGGGAATGTTTGAAGAAAAATTAAGGCAAGAAGAGAATTATGAGAATGAGAATGAAATAAAAAGTGAGAATTTAGATTATGTTTAGGATAAATTTGAAAATTTTGACCTTTTGTAAAATGATAATAAAAATCTTATTCCTTCAAGTATTATACCACCTAAACTTAATTTGAAAGTATTACCTGCCCATCTAAAATATGTGTTTTTAGGAGATTCATCTACGTTGCATGTTATTATAACTTTTAATTTAACTTAAGTTCAACAACAAAAATTAGTAGAAATGTTGAAAAGATATAAGAAGTCATTTGAATGGACTTTAGCACATATTAAAGGAATCATTCCTTCAATTTGTATGCACAAAATTTTATTAGATGAACAATGTGAACCTGAAGCTGATCCTTAGAGGATATTAAACTCGATAATAAAAAAAGTTAAAGAGAAAATATTAAAATGGTTAGATTCTGGAATTATATATCCTATTTCAGACAGCGCTTGGGTAAGTCAGATCCACTATGTCACAAAGAAAAGAGGAGTGACAGTTGAAGTAAATGAGAAAAATGAATTAATGACAATAAGACAAGTTACTGGCTGACAAATTTTTATAGACTGTAGAAAATTAAATATGGCCACCATGATAGATAATTTTCCTTTATCATTTCTGGACCAAATGTATGATAGATTGGCTGGGAAAAAATATTACTTCTTTCTAGACGAGTATATGATACACCAAAATATATGTATTTTTAAACTCATACTTTATACTCATTTTTGGTGATATTGAACTTTAAAGGAAGGTATATTTATGTTGTCTTGCAGTTTGTTGACATTTAGGACTTGAAGCAAAAAAATTTGGATGTGCCAATGTTAAAATATAAAATAAAGTGTGATGATTTTTCAAATCTGTTCTTAATTTACTTTTCGATCTAGACAATTGAATTGTTAAAATGTGTTGTGAATCATATGATTTGGGAAATAGAGTATGAGTTCTACAATAGAGTGAGAATCACATTTAATTCCATGAAGGAGTATGTCGTTCATGGAATTAACTGCAAATAAATAGGAAAATATACATTGTTTGGTGTAGAATTTCATTGTTCGGTGTCAAATTGAAGATTTATAGGGTGACAGACTAAAATCTCCAATTCAATCTTAGCATTTAAGAACTAAAGCGAGAGTTAGCCTTCGGGGGAAGAGTAGTGGGAGCTCTTTTAGATAATGTTAGGGACTAAACCTGAGATTAGCCTAAGATTCTCTATAACACCGAATCAAGGTAGAGAATTAAAAATTGCTCCTATTTGGCACAATGCATATTTAAACCATTTATTTCAACTCATTTCACCAAAAACTCATTGTAGTAGGAAGGATGTTTTTTCATATTAGAAAAAATCATCACATAAACATAGTTTGGTAGTTACTGTTTAAACTTTGCATTTAAATTTTTCCAGTAGTTATTAATTTAGTTTTGATAGTATCTCAAAAATTTGAAATTAGTGACAAAAATTTTGTTTTATTTCTGTGAATTTCCTAGTTAATTTATCATTTCAAATTTAAACCTTTCTCGTGAGATCGATATTTGGGACTTAAATAGAAATTCTTATATTACTTGAGAACGATACATATACTTGTGTAGAATCCTAACATTAAGTTTTTAACGTTATTATACATAAAATACCACATCAAATTTTTGGCATCATTATAAAGCGGAGTCAACTTTATAAATTTTACACAACTATATTTTTAAGATCAAGTTTTTGGCATCGTTGCCCGGAAAGGGAATGGTAAATTAAGTAGATTTATTAAATTAGGAAAATTAGAGATAAAATATAAAAAATCAAAAAAATATATAAAATCAAAATTTCAAAAAAAAAAATATAACTATATATATTTAAGAGTATTTTTAAGAAATTTTTCTTTACTTATATTTATTTATGCAAAATATTGGATCTGAAGGCTTAGTACATTACGATTTGGAATTAGAATGTACTATTAGAAAAATTCAAATATAATAAAAAGAAATTAAAAGTTTGAACGAAACGAAAAATAACTTAGATAATCAAATAAATGAAAATCGACAAAGACCTTTAAAAGATTAGGCTAATTTAACAGCAGATGAATTTCACATAACTATTCAAAATCCTGATGTTGTTTCTAATTCATTTGAGCTTAAACCTGCTATTATCCAAATAGTAAAAAATAATAAGTTTGGAGGAACACCTACAGAAGATCCTAACTTACATCTTGATAGTTTTCTTAAAATATGTGCTACTTTTAAATATGATGGAGTGTCTAACGATGTTGTTTGGCCTAGACTTTTTCCTTTTTCATTAAGGTATAAAGCTAAAGCTTGGTTAAATTCATTAGCACCTGGATCTATCAAAATTTGGGGAGAACTATCACAAAATTTTTTTGCTAAATATTTTCTACCCTCAAAAACCGCTAAGCTTAGAAATGATATTACATCTTTTTTGTCTGTTTAAAGGGGAATTGATATATGAAGCCTATGAAAGGTTTAAGGATCTCCTTAGAAAATGTCCACACCATGCTTTACCAGATTGGTTAATAATTCAAACTTTTTACAATGGAATAGTAGGATCACTTAGATCTATTATAGATGTTGCTACAGGTGGATCAGTAATGTCAAAACCTTTTGATGAAGCATACTCTTTAATAAAAGTAATGGCTACTAACAATTTTCAATGGCCCTCTAAAAGGTTAAATCCTAAGAGAGTAGCTAGTATTCATGAATCTGGTGCAATGTCTATTTTAGCATCTCAATTTGCTGCTATATCAAAAAAGATTGATCAAATTGGAATGAACTATTCTCAAATGCCAGCTGTATTAGAGGAAAATTCACTAGAGCAGGTAATTGATACTCAATCATTTTATGAAACTTTGTATGTTATAAATAATCAAAAAAATAATCCGTATTCTAGTTATTACAAACCTAGATGGAAAAATAACCCTAATTTTAGTTGGAATAATTATAACAATTCAGTGAACCCCTCAGGAAATTTAAACAACCAAGAGAATCATAATTATCAATCTTATTATCCTCCTGGATTTAACTCTAACTCTAACCTACAAGTGAAGGAAAAGAAGTCACAATGGAAGAAGTAATGTTGAATATGAGAAAATAAATATAAAATCAAGGGGTTGTTATTAGAAATATTAAAAATCAATTAGGACATATTGCTATTGCACTTAGTAAAAGACCTTTAGGAAATCTTTCGAGTACTATGGAAGTTAATATGGAAGTTAATCCAATGGAGAAAATTAAAGCTATTCAATTACGAAGTGGAAAAATTAAAGCTATTAATATGGAGAAAATTAAAGCTATTCAATTACGAAGTGGAAAAGAAGTTGAAACAAGAATCCAGGATGAGGAGAAGGAAGAGGAGGAGAAGGAAGAGATTAAAAATGACAATGATGAAACAAATAAATACAAGTTTCCTTAGAACAACCACTACCTCTGTTTCCTCAACTATTGAAGCAGAAGAATAAAGATAAACAGTTTAAATAATTTTTTTAAAATCCTTAAAAAGTTAACGATAAACATTCCTTCCATTGAGGCTTTGGAAAAAATTTCAAGTGATGTGAAATTTATTAAACATATACTAAACAAGAAAAGAAAGTTTGCAGATTATGAGACCGTTGCACTCAGTGAAGAGTGTAGCGCTATTATTAAGAAAAAGCTTCCTAAAAGGTTAAAGGATCCTGGTAGTTTTACTATATCTTGTGTAATTAGTGAAAGTTTTTTTTGAAAAGCCTTATGTGATTTAGGAGTGAGTATCAATCTTATGCCTCTATCAATTTTTAAACGTTTAGATTTAGGAGAGATTTCCCCTACTACTGTAACTCTTTAGTTAGTTGGTCGATCAATAACTTATCCAAAAGGAGTTATAGAAGATGTATTAGTAAAAGTGGATAAATTTATTTTTTCTGTAGACTTTATAGTATTAGATACGGAAGAAGATAAGGAAATTCCTGTTATTTTGGGGAGACCATTTTTTGTAATAGGGAGAGCTGTGATAGATGTGAAAGGATGAGAATTTATAGTAAGATTTAATGATCGAGAAGTAACATTTAAAATTGCAAAAGCTATGAAATATTCTCCAATAAATAAAGATAATGAATGTTTTAGGATGGAAGTTTCTGATTATCTAAGTAATGAGCAATTTAAGAAAGTATTTGAAGAAATATTAAGGCAAGAAGAAAATTTGTGAGAATGAGAACAAAATAAAAGAAGAGAATTTAGATTATATTCAAGATAAATTTGAAACTTTAGATTTGTTGGAAAATGATAATAAAAATCTTATTCTTACAAGTATAGAACCACCTGAACTTGAACTGAAAGTATTTCCTGCTCATTTAAAATATGTATTTCAAGAAGATTCATCTACATTGTCTGTTATTGTATCTTCCGAGTTAACTGAAATTCAAGAACAAAAATTAATTAAAATGTTGAAAAGATATAAAAAGGCTTTTGGATGGACTTTAGTAGACATTAAAGGAATTAGCCCTCCAATTTGTATGCACAGAATTCTATTAGATGATCATTATGAAGCTAAAGCTGATCCTCAGAGGAGATTAAACCCAATATTGAAAGAAGTTGTTAAAAAAGAAATATTAAAATGGTTATATGCTGGAATTTGGTATCCTATTTCAGACAGTGCTTGGGTGAGTCGAATTCACTGTGTTCCAAAGAAAAGAGGAGTGATCGTTGAAGTAAATGAGAAAAATGAATTAATTTTAATAATATAAGTTGCTGGTTGGGGAATTTGTATAGACTATAGAAAACTAAACATGGTCACCAGGCAATATCACTTTCCTTTACCCTTTCTAGACCAAACGTTAGATAGATTGACTGGAAACAAATATTAATGTTTTTTAGCTGGATATATTGGTTATCATTGAATTCTAATTGCTCCTAAATATCAAGAGAAAACAACATTTACAAGCCCTTATGAAACATTTACTTTTTGTAGAATGTCATTTGGACTTTGTAATGCATCTGTGTTATTTCAAAGATGTATGATGTCAATTTTTAATAATTTGATTGAACATGGATTGGAAGTATTTATGGATATGGATGAGTTCTTTGTATTTGGGACGTCATTTGAATTATGTTTAAATAATTTAGAAAAAAAATTCTGGAATTATGTGAAAAAATCAACCTAGTACTAAATTGGGAAAAATGTCAATTTATGGTTGTAGGAGGAATTGCACTTGGGCATAAAATTTCTGAAAATAACATGGAAGTAGATCCTACAAAAATTCAAGTTATTGAAAAATTACACCCTCCTACTACGGTTAGAGGGGTAAAAAGTTTTCTAGGACATGCTGGTTTCTATATCTGGTTTCTATAGGCGTTAGATAAAAAATTTTTCAAAAATAACTAAGCCATTATGTCAACTTTTAGAAAAAGATACAAAATTTGATTTTAATGAAGAATGCATAAAAGCATTTGAATTATTGAAAGAAAAATTAATCATCGCATTTATAATAGCTCCACTTGATTGGGAGAAACCATTTGAAGGAATGTGTGATGCTAGTGATTATGCTATTAGAGTTGTTTTAGGAAAAAGGCACAACAAAGTTTTGCACAACAAAGTTTTTAAAGTAAGTTTTTAAAGTAATATATTATGCTAGTAAAACTCTAAATGATGCTCAAATTAATTACACTACCACTGAAAGAGAGTTATTTGCTATTGTCTATAAATTTGATAAATTTACACCTTACTTGATTGGAACTAAATGTATAGTGCGTACAGATCATTCTGCTATCTAATGCTTGATGCAAAAGAAGGATATTAAACCAGGATTAATTGGATGGATACTTCTATTGCAAGAGTTTGATTTTATTCTAGTTGATAGAAAGGGAAATGATAATCAAATAGATGATCATTTGCTTAGACTAGAAAAGGAAAATTTAACTAATTTTGCAAATGAAATTTTAGAAAATTTCTCTGATGAACAATTATATAATATTGATGAAATAAATTTACCGTAGTATGCTGATATAGTAAATTATATTGAAAGTGATATTCTACCACCATATATTAAGAATCAACAATTAAAAATAAATTTATATATGATTCAAAATTTTACTTTTGGGATGAACCATATTTATATAAATAATGTGAAGATCTGATTTTTAGGAGGTGTGTGCCTTATGAAGAAACTCAACAAATAATTGAAAGATGTCATAATTCTGAAGTTAGAAAACATTTTGGAACAAATAGAACTGTCCATAAAATTTTGCAAGCTGGATTTTATTAGCCTACTCTTTTTATAGATGTTAATGAATATATTAAAACATGCATCGATGTTAGCAAGTAGGAAATATTTCTAAAAGAAATGAAATACCTCTAAATTACACATTGGAAGTTGAAATTTTTTATGTGTGGGGATTAGATTTTATGGGACCATTTATGCTTTCATTTGAAAATTTATATATATTACTTGTTGTTGATTATATGTCTAAATGGATTGAAGTATATCCAAATGGATTGAAGCTATTGCTTTACCTAAATATGATGCTCAGAGTGTTTCTAAAGTTTTCAATAAAAATATTTTTACAAGATATGGAATGCTGAGAGTAATTATTACAGATGGAGGATCCCATTTTAGGAATAAGAGAATCAAGAAATTGATTAAGAAAATATGATATTATGCATAGATTTTCTACTGCTTATCATCCTCAGACCAGCTGTCTAGTAGAGATATCAAATCGTGAAATAAAACAAATTTTAGAAAAAGCTGTAAAGCTCTATAAATTGGATTGATCTACTAGATTAGATACTGCATTATGGGCATACAGAACTGCTTATAAGACTTCTATAGGAATATCCCCATATATACTTATTTTTTGGAAAAAAAACATGCCACTAACCAGTAGAATTGGAGCATAAAGCATTTTGGGCTACTAAGATATTTAATTTTAATCTAAAAGATGATGGTGAGAAAAGATTGTTACAACTCAATGAACTCAAGGAGATTAGAAATGAAGTATATGATAACGCAAAAATCTATAAAGGTAAAAGAAAAATATTGCATGATCGGATGATTATTAAAAAGAAGTTTGAACTTGGACAAGAAATTTTATTAAATAATATAAGATTGAGCCTATGTCCAGAAAAATTGAATGCCAGATGGTTAGGACCATTTAAAGTGATTAAAGTCTATCATTATGAAACTATTGTTATTAAAGATCCTAAACCGTAGATATTTTTAAAGTTAATGAGCATCGATTGAAACATTATTATGAAGGACACATGTCACAATTTAAAGAAAATTTGATGTTAAGTCATTTTGATTAAATAATGGTACCTTGGGCTGAAGACTTTAATCAAAGCGCTTTGTGGGAGGCAACTCATATATATATATATATATATATTACTATTTTGTTTAATATGTATTTTTAGGAAATAATAATATTTTTGAATCCTACATAAATTTATATATCATAAATTAAGACAAATATTGGTATTGGAGGAAAAATTTGGAATCGAATTAAACAAAAAAATAAAAGACATGATTTTGGCCTCTGGCACAGACGACACCCGTCTATATGGACCATGGTGCTAACAGTGCCATCGGGAGCGCCGATGGAGTCCCGAGCAGTTTTTATGCATTCAGTGTGAATGCGTCGGACTTTGGCAGGATTGCACTCCTAAATAACTGCCGAGAGGTGTTTTTAAAGGTCTAAAAATTGCCTTGGACCAGAAAATTCCAAATTTAAAATTTCATGGCTTCCAATTCCAGAAATACTTCACGGTATGGAGTTTTCAATAGAAAAACGTTTATCAATTTTGATGCGCAGATATTATACGATAAAATCATTACAAAAATAAACTTATCAAGGAGAGAGGCTTTGTAAATCATAGATTGAGTAATCAAAGTACACAGATTGAAAAAATCATTGTACAAAGATGTTGAGAAGTTCTATGCTACACTAGCGCTGTAGTTGTTGTACCAGTGGTAAAGGAATTCTATGTTAATTTACATGGAATTACCCAAGGAGTCATCTTCGTTCGAGGTAAGGCTGTAACATTTACTCTGGCTCAAATTAATGATTTATATATGATAGAAAGCGTTCCAATTTGTCATTATATGAATTTTATCCCAATGAGAGATATGATGTAAGATGTATATAACTTTTTGATGAATGAAAACAATAATTGGGAAATCAGTGATGAGGGATTTGTTAGTTTCGCTGCTTCACTGCTTAATCCAATATCAAAACAATGGTATTTATTCATATCTGTAAAATTACTCCCTACCATAAGGATTAGTAGAGTTACGAGAGAAAGTGTCATTTTAAACTATTGCATTCAAATGGAAAAGCCCATTGATGTGGGATCAATTATTTTCAAATCTGTTATGGTTATTATTATGAATGGGCCAATATATGGATTGGGGCATCCTTCTACAATTTTCTTACTTTAAAATCAATCTCAAGTGCCATATGAAAGTTGGGAGAAAGTATTATTACCTACAGAGCCCATGATTCTTTTTGATGATAATTATATTGGGAATGGAAATGAATTATTAGATATTATTTTGGATCATTCATCACATGCTTGTTGACCACACTTTTGGTTGAGGTTTAGTTTTCCCTCTTTAGTTGACTAAAGTCTAGCCATAAGACTTTCCTGTTGACTATTCTTAGAAAATTAGAAAAGGAACTTAGTTAGAAAATTAGAAAAGGAACCCTCACCATTAAAAATTCTAAACTCCTCTTTGCTCGACTTGAAGTTCCACATATTGGTTCTAACCTCTAGCACTTAACAGTTGGGGTGAGCATGGAGGATCTCAAGCAGAGTTCCCATAGGACTGCTTGACCTTAGGGTTGACTCTGTGAGTTGGTCTTCAGTTATTTCACTCATTTACAGACACTTTCACCCACAATCACTCACAAATCTTGAACCGAAAATTGTTGACTTTGATCCTTGATCTTTGGGAGACTCATGTAGATGGTCCCTTAAACCCTCTAGCCCAAGGATGGTTTTAGCTAAGACCAGTACATAGAGGAACCAGATAGGGAATTCATTGGTCCATGACTCATATAAGGTGGATGGCACCCCAATTCTACTAAAGTGTCCAACTTGACCTTTTGCTTCTAAATCCACCCAAATTACCTAAATGCCCTTGAAACCCTAAATTTGGTCAAAATCCTCAAATTCACCAAAAATGCCCAAATTTGTGCAAAAATTATTTCAAACCAATTGAAAGTACCCAAATTACCCAAAACCACCCAAAAATTCCAAAATTACCAAAATACCCCTAAATTTGCCAAAATAACAAAAATACCCTTGACATCCCAAACTTTCCCAAAGCCCTCAAAATTATCTCAAATGTCCCTAAAACCACTTTGTACCCTTCAATTAAACCCAAGTTGATAATTAACCCTAATTTGTCCAATTTGATCATTTTATCCAAAACCCCCAAATTGCCTTTAAAGGCACAATTTTCTCGAATTCACCTCAAATGTCCATCTATTTGAGCCAAATTCCACTCAATTTCAATTCTAAACTCAAATTCATCTTTCACAGAACAAATATAAACCAAATCTATGCCTAATTGACCCATGCTTTGAGCTCAATTTTGATCTAATTCAAAACCCCCAATTTTGTTCAAATTGATCTAATTCAAAACCCCCAATTTTGGACCTATGACTTAATCACTCGCCTACTCAGTTGCCTCATTTTGGACCCTAAATTCTTCATAACATTCTTAAACATCAAATTCAACCTTCAATTAGCTTTTTTAAAGCCTCAATTTCACTCAATTTTACCTGAAATCCAAAAATCCTTCAAATTGAGCTTTCAATTAGACTCAAAATTACTTCAATCCTTCACTAAAAATCTTCATGACACTCATCTACACAACATTGATGAATCAATTGGGCTCAGAGTCATGGCTATCCTAACCCAAACCCAACCTTTTGTCCATTTGGACCCAAAATTGGATCCATGTACCAAAATTAACTTAGCCATCCTAAGGCCACTAAATTGATGACTCCACAGCCACTAAACTCCCACTTGGACTAGGCTAAACCATACTTAACCCACCCTAGATGAGCCATGTACCAAAGGTCCACTAAATCAAGGGATTTTTTTCCTAAATTTCTTAAGCCAAAGAAATATTTCAAAACCTATCACCAACCCAAATTAATGGTTGTGACAGATTCCCCTGAGGTTCCTGAGCCACCTAAGCACCTCTCCTGTCATGGCCAACCACCCTAGTCGCCGGAGGAGCCAAAAATGAGAGCAACCACCCCTAAATCAAACAAAATTTCAATCATAGAGGCCACCTCATACCAATGGCTCTTTAGAGCTCCTCAGCTCTCCACCTAAGAAGCTTTTTGCACCCATCAATTTGTCCTGAGCATGCCTCCGAGCTCCTATATTTAATCAGCTCCTCCATGGCCAAAGGGAGGTGTGCTAAAAATCCTTAGAGAAATTCTGTCCAATTGCTCTAAGACACTCTCCAAGAACTTCTAAGCTCAGCACCACCATTTTCCCCCACTGATCCCCACTGTGGAAGCCCAATTTTAGGCTCAAACTTTCAACTAAAACCAGGTCATCTCTTTATAATCCACAAAACTCAAATTAATTGTGCACACACCATCCTCACAGTGAGAGGAGTTGATTCCCCATCAAAGCCCCCTCTGAAGTAGCCCCTAGCATAGACTTTGATTAACACCTAAAATCGATCTTGATCAAATTCATACATATACAATTCACTAGGGTAAAAGAATTCATCTGAAGGCTCGTTGGGTCCAATCAAAGCTACCACAACTATTTGATTGAGGCCTCCCCTCTCAGACAAAGTTATTGAGCTCTAACCTTGGACCGAGCTTATTTTGATTCTCCATTTGTAATGACTTGATTTTATAGTTGATCAACCACATAGATGTGTTTGTCTTGAGTAGGTGAAGGTTTATAAACAAACACCATGCAATTTGGTTGAGTATAGACAACGATCTTAAGGTTTTAGTGTGAATGTTTCTTAGGTTTGAACACTTGGGGACGATAACAGAGAGCTATTCGATTGCGCACGTATCCAACCAAGGGACGATATTGCGCCTGACAAAGGAATGAAACATGAACCATGGGCTGAGTCAGCACTGAGGTGGATGGCAACGCTGAAATAGAAGACGCCGCTTGGGCTTTGGAGCCGCCGTATTTTGGCCCAGTGCTACGTCACTTAAACAGAAAAATAAGGATTTTCTTATTTATTTAGATGCCCATAACTTTTTAAAATCATATCTTTGTGTAGAAAAATCATAAAAATAAAATAAAAATATCCTCTCACTCAGTGAAT
Organism: Phalaenopsis equestris; assembly: GCF_001263595.1. Lineage (NCBI taxonomy): Eukaryota > Viridiplantae > Streptophyta > Magnoliopsida > Asparagales > Orchidaceae > Phalaenopsis > Phalaenopsis equestris. The sequence continues at coordinate 422,905 of NW_018164798.1, read as the reverse complement.
AAAGGAAAATAATGTGGACCAAAAATAAAAATTATTTTCTTATTCTCTAATTTTTAATGAATTAAATACCCTCTGTGGTATTTCAATTCTCCATGACTAAGCATTGCTCACCATGGCTCAAAATTTTGAGGGTTTGTTCCCCATGACAGAGGCCATGTCTTTTGATTTTTCCTAGGTCAAAGGGCATCTCTATGCTTCTAACCTAATTTTCAAGCTAAGGTGACTATTTTTGTTATATTAATTATATAAATCAAAATATCACTTGGGAAATTATGGAAATAATTTTAGTAGGTTTCCTATGGTCAGAGAAATCTAGAAAAAATATTGTGATACTTTGAATCATCTTGTACATTTCTATAATTAATTAAATGAATATACCTTAAATTAATGTCGACACTATTTTTTTGGTTGGAGGAGTTGTCCGTTGGAAGCTGTCGGCCGCGAGAATCAAAATCTCGTCGCCCGATTCATAAGGACATTTTAGTTTACATATATATATATATATATATCAACTGACCCCATACTTTTTATAATTTAAATGAAAGAGAACTATACCGCAAAACCTGTATCTATCCTGAAGGATAAACACAAGACTTGAGGATGAGACTCGATCAAATAAACTAAGAAATATATGATATCTGTTTGTTCTGTGAAACCATTTTATTTGCCGACAACTTCCCTATTTAATTTGAAGAATTAAATAGGGTTTATTTTAAGCTGGCTCAGACTAGCTTCCTATAAGGGCAAGTCTTTATAGTTAATTACATCTTAGATAACCAATGTCACCTAAGAAAACTGTCATCTTTGAATGTTGTTGCAGTGAATTTTATTTTTGTTAATTTTAGTTTTGGTTGACGACTATCCTAGCAGTTTTGGTTTTCATGCAGGGTGACATCGTTGTTTAACATGCAGGTTTGTTTTTTTGTGTTCATACATGCAAGTGAGTAAGTACAACAACGTACTGAAAAGTAAAGTACGGGAAAAAATGGGGGTAAGTAAATCACCATAAAAACATACCTGGATGGTCATCCCGTCATCTTCAACTGAAACTGAAAATGCTTGTGAGAGCATTTATATATTGAAAGCGTTTTATGTAGAGTGGGAAGATAAGGTTCCAGTGATCTCCAAATCCTAAATCATATTTTAGTGAGCCCCTATTAATTCATTTGAGGATGATTTCATTATGAAAAGCATACTAAGTTTAGTAGACCTCTGAGGTATCTAGAAGGTTAGAAGGAAAAAAACAGGTCCATGCTTCCCTCTGACCTCTTGGTGAAAAGTCTCATGCTCACTTAAACTTATTATGTTGCTTAATAATTCATCCTGTAAATACCTCTAGTGTTTTGTGAACATCAATTTTTCAGTTATCCCTAAGAGTGAGGTGATTATCATTTGTCATTTACTCTGAGAATTATGTGGGTGAAAACCCTTAAAAAGGGCAAGTTAATGCTATTAAGACACTTCGCCAGTTTTAGTTTTAACTTGGGCTTGTAGTGTTTTTTTTTTAAGGTGTTCAATTTCTAGTTACATTAACTTTTCTATTCATCATTTACCCAAATTTGATTTAGCCTAAGTCACTAATAAGTAGTTAAGACCTTGGTGGATACATTAGTAATTTTTGAAAGAAATTGAATTTTAAGTGATAGTAATTCATCATCAAAACATTTGAATGTCATTTGAACACCAAATAGGGGTATTAAACTATTGAGCTATTAGCATCCAAACTCATAACCCTAAGTCTAGGATCATTTAATTCAGTAGATCTCCAAATTTTAATGATTTAGGAAATTGCAAATTTATCCTTTAATTAAGAAAAGTGAAATTGGTTTCTACCAATTAATTCCTAATTATTTACACCCAAAAATAGGATTTTTCAATGAAAATTCAATAACTTGACCAAGGCAAAGCCTAATCATTTGAAATTTTTACTTAAGGTAGAATTAGACTAGAGAACCACTTAGACCAAATTTCATGATTTTTTTTATTTTCATTTGAATTATTGGAATTATTCTAAGTTCTGGAGTATTAATTTATTATAAAATATTTTATATGTGCAAAATTAAGTTTTATATTTTTCTTAAATCTCTCCATAGTCAAGGAACCCAAAGAAATAAATTTCATTTTTTTTAAGATTTTTTCTTTGAATTATTAGAATTATTTTTAGTGAGAAATTAAGGAAAACCCTTTTTTAGCCTTTAAAAAATTATTTTAAGCTTTAAAATTCAATATCTTCATTTAAAAAATTAGGAAAATATTCCAATTGCTTCTAAGGACTTAGGAAACAATTTAGAACATTTCTATAAATTTTATTATTTTTATGATTTATATTACTTTTTCATTATTTAATCATTTAAAATTTGCTTAAAAATAAAATTTTACTTTAAGTATAATTTTATTTTTAACAAATTCTTCTAATCACAAAGAAATCCCAAAAACAAATTTTATAATTTTTTGAGTTATATTTTAATTATTATGATTATTTTAAGTGTTAAAAGTGTCATTTAAATTAGAAAATCAAATTAGGTTATCATTAGAAAATCAAATTAGATTAGAAAATCAAATTAGGTTATCAAATGAAGTCCAAATGTTTTGAAATTCTTATAAGGACTCCTCTGAACTTTAAATTACAATGGAGAATTAAAATTAAGTCATTTAGATTTTTATTTTCCCAAATTAATTTTCATTTTATTTTAGGGGTTTATGAAAATTAGGTGCGTCCTTAATGATTAGGGTTCTCTGTTTATAGTGAACCTACCAAATTTTTCTTGGATTTTTCTAAGCAACATGCTAATTATCATAATTAATTTTCCAAACTAGAAGAATAAACTTGAAAAATATAGATTTTTGTCTAGGGGTCTCCTCTGAATGTGGAAAAAACAGGGAATATCCCCCATGATAGAGGAAAAAATATGCCAAAATATCAAGCCATGGTGAAATACTTGAATGCATAGAGGATCAAAATACTTAGAATAATATTTAATTAATTAAAAATAAAATTTACATCAAATTAACATTAAATTATTTCCACATTATTTTCCTCTGTTCACTGAGCACTAAGATATTTATTTTATTTTTGTGATTTTTCTACACCAACATATGGATTATTGAAGGTAGGGGACATTTTCTGAATTTATTTATATTAGAAAACCCCTAATTTCTTACTTATTCATGTTGGTGTCGCAACATCATGCGATGGCTCCGAAGACTTGTGGGGTGCACTCTGGTTGGACGATGTCATCCACGTAGCCGCTGACTCAGCCCACGCTTCATGTATCAACCTCCCGTCCAGTGCAATCCTAGCCGTCCGTCTGATACACGCACCATCAAATTGCTCCGCGTCTTCATCCCCGGCTGGTGTGAACCCGTAATCGTTAACCCTAAAACCTTAAAATCTCACTCATTTCTCAACCAAAATTGTTTGGTTTTGATCCTATAGATTCGTCTAAGTGAGATGAACATATCCATATGGTAAACATGCCATTAAATTAACCTTAATTGCATGGAGAGTCAAGATAGGCTCGAGAAGAGGGCGATCAATTCCTTTTCTCTGAAAAGTGAAGCTTCAATCAGAGGTGCTCGGTATGTTTGTAGAGGTCCAAGTAGGCTGGGGATGAAGATTATTATTGTGGTGAAATGTGTAGACCCAAATTTGATAAAATTCTAGGGTAGAAGCTCTTTGTGAGGGGGCTTTGCCTTCTATAACTGCAGTGAAGGCGTAGGCAAGTTTAATTGAGCTTTGGTGCACTGTGGAGGTGTGGCCAAACTTGTCCTATTTTTGGCCAAAAAAGAGCTAAAAAAAATGAGCTTTGGTGATGGGAATTAGGGCAAGGAGGTGGTTGGTTTGCACTGAGGAGGTCTCAAAGAGGCTATGGGAGCAATTGGGCAGGCTTTCTTTGAAAAAAATTCACCACCCCACTTTTGGTCATGAAGACGCCATTTTAGTAATAACTGGAGAGGGGAGCTCAAAGCCTGGCTTTTGGTGAAAAGGCCTACTAAGGTGGTGGGCTAAGAAGCTCTAAGGATTAATTAGGGTGAGTTGGCCCCTAGGGTTGAGATTGGCCCCTAGGGTGGCCCCTAGGGTTGAGATTGGGTTTGATTTAGGGATGGTGGCCCTTAATTTTGAGGTGCTCCAATGACTAGGTCAGCTGGCAGGGCTAGGGGAGGTGGCTAGGAGTTTAGGGGAGTGAGTGGGAGGGTTAATTATGTTTAACCCTCAATGAAAAGTGATGATGGGGGATATTTTTGGTTAAGACCCATAAATGGGCATGAATCCATTAATTTAGGGATCTAATGTTCCATAGCTCACCATGGCTAGTCTAAGGGGGTTTAGCCTGGCTCATGGAGTGCGTTCAGTGGCTGTGGAGTCATAAATTTGGTGGCTTTAGGGTGGCTAGGCTAATTTTAGTGTATGGGTCTAATGTAAGTCCAAATGACCAAAGGTTGGGTTTGGGTTAGGCTAGCCATGACTTTAAGCCAAATTAATTGATCAACATTGTGTAGATGATTGTAATGAATGTTTTTGGTGAGGGATTGAAATGATTTTGAGTTCAATTGGGGTTCAATTTGAAGGATTTCTGAATTTTGATCAATTTGGGTATGTTAGGCTAGACTTGGGTCTAGATTGGGCTAAGCTTGTGCTAAGTCCAAATTTATTGTTGAGAATGGTCTATAGGATCATCATGAAGAGTTTTCAACATAAATTGGGTGTCAAGGTTGGGTTAGGGCAATCAATTTGGTGGAATTTGGAGGCATGGCTAATTTGGGGGGGAATTTGGGAAATTTTTTATTTGTGGCAAAAAATAAATGAAATTAAGGCTTCATCATGGCCAATTGATGGTTAATTTTGATGTATAGTATTGTTATTAAGTGTCTAGGATTCAAATTGGGGCAAATTAAGTAGGTTATGGGGTTTGGTGGGATTAAGTCATAGGGCCAAAATTGGGGGTTTGACTTAGAAAGAACTTGAGCTCAAAGCATGAGCCAATTAGGCTTAGATTTTGTTTAGATTGGTCATATGAAAGGTGAATCTAAGTTTAGAATTCAAATTGAAAAAAATTGGGATCAAATTTATGGACATTTGAGGTAAATTTGGGGAAATGGAGCCTTTAAAGGCAATTTGGGTGTTTTGGTCAAAATGGTCATGTTTTGGTCAAAATGCAATTTGGGTGTTTTGGTCAAAATGGTCAAATTGGGTTCAATTGAAGGGTCCAAATTGGTAATTGGAGATATTTGGTGTGATTTTGGAGGTTTGGAAAAATTTGGGGTGCCAAAGGTTGTCGGCATTATTTCGGGGATGGTTTGGTTGTGGGGTTGCCCGTAAGAAGCTGTCGGTCACCGGAATCGAAATCCCGTCACCCGCTTTGGAAGGACGTTGAGGTATGAAATCAAACTGATCCCATATTTTTCATAGTTTAAAATGAAAGAGCACTGTACCTCAAATCTTGTATCTATCCCGAAGGATAAACACAAGAATTGAGGATGAGGCTCGATCAAAATAAACTAAGGAAAGTATGACGTCCGTTTGGTCTGCGAAACCTTTGTATTTGCCGACAATTTCCCCTATTTAATATAAAGGATTAAATAGGGTTTATATTAAGTTGGGTTCAGACATGCTTAATATAAGGGCAAGCCCCTATAGTTAATTACATACTAAATGACCAAAGTCACTTAAGAAGACTCTCGATAAAAATCAGGAAATATTATCATCAAGGAATTTCAAAGGGTAGGACTCTTCAACGAAATCGGACATAGAGGTGTGCAAGGGGATTGGTTCAAATTTGGAACATTTTATTGTAGAATCCAAAGAAAGAAGAA
>NW_018164798.1:415554-416529 GCF_001263595.1 Phalaenopsis equestris | reverse complement strand
CGATAAAGATGTCTTAATTTAGTTGACGTTGTGGTTTTTGTGTGATATTTGTGATTAAATTTTGAGTTGTTTTATATTTTGAATGTTGTGGCGGTGAATTTTATCTTCGTTGATTTTAGCTTTGGTTTTGGGTATGTGGCTATCCTGATGGTTTTAGTTTTCATACAGGGTGAGATCGTTGTTTAGCATGCAAATTTGCAGGTATAAAAGTACAATATGAAGTACAAGAAAAGCAACGCTAAAAAAAAATTGTAAAAGTGTACCTGGCGAGTCTTCTCGTTCCACCACCTGAAACAAAAAATGCATGTTAATGCAGTTTATGAAGAGCAGGAAAGGTCAAATTTTCCTAATCCTACGTCATATTATGGTGAGTCCTTAAAAGTTTAATTAAGGATGATTTCTTTAAGCAAAGAATATTAAGTTTAATAGGCCTCTGAGGTATCCAACAAGTTAAGAGGACAGGTCCATGCCTCTCCCTCACCAACTAGTGAAAAGCCTCGAGTTCATTTAAACTTATCATTTTGCTTAATGGTTCATCCTGTAAATATCCTTAATGCTCAGAGAACATTGATGTCTCAATTATCCCTAAGAAAGGGGTAATTATCATTTATCATTTAATTTTGAAAATTATGTGGGTGAAGACCCTTAAGGGGGCAAGTTAGTGAAATTTGAACACTTAGCCAAATTTTAATCCTAATTGGGCTTAGTGGCCTTTCAAGGATGTTTGATGTAATTATGTTTATTTTTCTAATCCTCATTTAATCAAATTTTTTTAATTGGCCTAAGTCACCACTAAGCCCTTAAAGACCTAGGTGAGTCTCTTAATTAGAGGGTTAAGTTTTAAGTGGTCATGATTCATGATTTGGATTCTATTTGAAAATCAAAATAGGGGTATTAAATTGATTAGTTATTGACTTCAAAGGTCATACCCCTAAGTCCAGGATCATTTAATTTTGATAAACTTCCAAATTTTTA
>NW_018164798.1:413624-415247 GCF_001263595.1 Phalaenopsis equestris | reverse complement strand
AGGAGAAAATATGATTTTTCAAAATTTAATTTAATTTATATAATTATTTTTATGCAAAAATAGGATTTTTCAAAGAAAATTCCTAACTTGACCAAGGTATATTATAATCCCTTGAAATGTTTACTGGAGGTAGACCTAGACTAGAGGAGCCCTTATATCATATTTCACAATTTTTTGAATTCTCTATGATTTATTAGAATTATTTTAAGTTCTGGGTTATTTAATAAAAATAAAATATTTTAAGCGTTGAAAATTAAGTTTTATATTTTTGAAAAATCTCCCTAAGGTCAGAGAACTCATAAGAGCAAATTTTATATTTTTCATATTTTTATTTGGTTTATTGAAATTATTTTAGTGAAAAACTTATTTTAGCCTTTTAAAAATTATTTTTAAGCTTTGAAAATAAATATCTTTATTTAGAAAATCAGGAAAAATATTTTAATGGTTCCTAAGTGATTAGAAAACAATTTAAAACATTTTAATGAGTTTTATTATTTTTGTGATTTTTATGAATTGTTAATTATTTTAAATATTTAAAATTGGCTAAATATCAAGTTTTTATTTTAAATATTATTTTATTTTTATAAAATATTCCTGATCACATAGAACTCAAAAAATAAAGTTTCATAATTTTTTGAGTTATATTTTTATTTAAAAAAAATCATTTAAGTGTTAAGAGTGGTATTTATCTTTAAAAATCAATTTAAGTTATTAAAAAAACTCAAAATCTTTTAAAACTTTTATGATGAGTTCTCTGGATTATAAATCACAATGAAGATAAAAAATCAAGTCATTTAAATGTTTATGTTTTCCAAAATCAATTGTCTTAGTGATTCAGTATTTGGAAAATTTAAGAATGTTTTAAATGACTTGACCCATGAAATTTTTTCCAAAATTTTATTAGAATTTAGTAAGCAATATGCTAATTTTCATGATTATTTTAAGGAAATAATGTGAAATAACTTGAAAAATATGGATCTCTGTATAGGAACCTCATCTGACTTTGGAAAAATCAGAGAATGTTCCCCCTCACAGAGGCTACAATATGTAAAAATTTCAAGCCAAGGTGATGTGTCAATATGCATGGAGAACCAAATGTTTTCAGATAGTATTTAATTAATTAAAAATATTTTGCGCATCAAATGGGCTTGAAAATTATTCCACATTATTCTCCTCTGTTCACTAAGCAAGTGGATATTTTTATTTTATTTTTGTTTTATTTAAGCAAGTGGATATTTTTATTTTATTTTTGTAATTTTTCTATACAAAGTTATGTGTTTTTGAAGTTTTAGGGGTTAAATAAATAAGAAAATGCCCCTATTTTCCTATTTAAATCGCGCGTGCCACGTCATCCTACGACGGCTCTGAAAGCATGCGTGGCGCGCTCTGGTTGGACACCGCCGTCCATGTAGCTTGTCTTGCTGACTCGACTAGCTATTCACGTCTCAAAGCGTCGTCCAACTCGATCTCCCCCGTCCGTTTGATACACGCTTGATCGAACGACTCCCTGTCATCATCCCCGATAGAGTGATTCCGTGCCCGTCCAAACTAAAACCTTAATATCTCGGCCTAGACTCAACCAAATTGCTTTGGGTTTGATCCTATGGACTCATCTAAGCGAGA
>NW_018164798.1:412223-413392 GCF_001263595.1 Phalaenopsis equestris | reverse complement strand
GGTGTTGGTCTAGAGCTATGGTAGAGGCTCTGTGGAAGGGGGATTTGATGGGGCTTTGGCTTCTTTCACTCTATTGAAGGTGTGAGCACAAGTAATTGAAGTTTGGTGGAGTGTGGAGGTGTATTGGGCTCTGTCCTTGTTTCTGGCAGGGTTTCGAGCTCAAAATTGGGCTCCGGCAATGAGAATGGGTGAGGGAAAGTGGTTGGAATGCACTGAGGGGATCTTAGGGAAGCTCTATGTGAAGTTTGGAGAGACCTCTCTAAGGAATTTTCAGCACCTAGTTCAACTGCCATGGAGGTGGCTTTTTATAAAAATGGGTTTATGGTGGCTGTCTTGGCCAATTAGGAGGTGTAATGTGGTACTTAGGTGGAGGGCAGAGGAGCTCCATAGTTTGATTTGGATGAGCTGTCCTCTAGGTTTGTGGTGAAGTTCATGAGGAGATGTCCCTCAGTTTTGGCTTCTTCGGTGACTAGGTCGGTTGGCCATGGCAAGAGGAGGTGGCTAGGAGGTCAGGGAACCTAAGGGAATATGTCCCAGCAATTTATTGCAATGAGGTATTATTTTGGCAAAGATATCTTAAGCCTAAGAAAAAATGGAAATAAAATCCCTTAATTTGAGAGACCCTTGGTCCATGGCTCATCTAGCTTGGGTTAGATGATTTTTGGCTCAATCTTAGTGTCCAACTAATTGCTGTGGAGGAGTTAATTTGATGGCTTTGGGGTGGTTAGGCTACATTTAGTGCATGGGTCCAAGTGGGTGAAAATGACCAAAACTTGGGTTTGGGCTAGGCTACTCATGTCAATTGGCCCAATTTATTATTGCATTTGGTGTAGGTGATCATAAGGAACAACTTTGGTGAAGGATGGAAATGGTTTTGAGTTCAATTGGGGGGTCAATTTGAAGGAATTTTGAACTTTAATCAATTGGGTTATGTTGGCCTAAGCTTGGGTATAGCTTGGGTTAGCCTTGGGATAAGTCCAAATTGATTATTTTAAAAGGTCAATAGGGACCTCATGAAGAGTTTTCAACATGAATTGGATGCCAATTTGGAGGTTAAGGCAATCAATTGGGTGAAATTTGGGGACTTAGCCAATTTGAGGCTAAATTTGGGAATTTTGGATTTAGGCCAAAATCAAATGAATTTGAGGCTTCACCAAGGTAAATTGGTG
>NW_018164798.1:393615-412178 GCF_001263595.1 Phalaenopsis equestris | reverse complement strand
TTATAAAGATTTTGTAACATTAATTGAGGCCAATTGACTAGGCTATGGGTTCAATTTGGTGAGATCAAGTCATATGGTCAAAATTAGGGTTTTGACCCAAATCAAAATTGGGCTTAAATCATGGACCAATTGAGCTTGTATTTATTTTAGTTTGGTCATATAAAAAGTTAATTTGAGTTTAAGATGGGAATTTGGGTCAATTGAGATCAAATTGATGGACATATGAGTTGGATTTGGGGAGATTTGGGTCTTTAAAGGGCAATTTGGGGATTTTGGTTAAAGATGGTCAAATTGACCAAATTGGGTCATATGGTAGTTGAAAGAAATGAAATTTGGAATATTTAGGATTTAGTGGGATTTGTTGGGAATTTTTTGAATTTTTGGGATTTTGGATTATGGAGGGTTATTTTGGTAATTTGAGGGTGTTTTAGGGGCAAAAGGCCAATATGGGTATTTTGGTAGATTTGAGGTACCAATCATCACCAATAAGCCATGGACCAAAGGAAACCCCATTTTGGGTCCTCTACATAGTGGTCTTAGCTAAACCACAGCCTTAGGGCTAGTAGATTTAGGGGACCATCTACATGAGTATCCCAAAAGATCAAGGGATCTAGGTTAGAAATTTAAGCTCAGGGCTGTGAGTGATTGCGAGTGCAGATGAGTGTATTGAGTGCCTTAGCTCCTGACCAACACCCAAGGTCAACCCTAAGGTCCAGCAATCCTAGGGGTGACGTATCCTGAGTTTCCCCCACAGTGACACCACCTACTAAGTACATAGAGGTTGGGAGCAAATTGTGGAACTCCAGGTTGAGTAAAAAAGAGGGTAAAGAGGGTAGAAGTAAAAAAGAGGGTAGAATTTCTAATGGTGAGGGTTCCATGTCTAGTTTTCTTGGAATAGTCAACAGGAAAAGTCTTTTGGCTAGACCTTGGGCTACTAAAGAGGAAAAACTAAACCTCAACCAAAAATGAGGACAACAAAGTCTTCATAGATGGTGCCTATTTTTGTAATTTTGGCCATTTTAGGGGTATTTTGGTAAATTTGGAATTTTTGGGTAGTTTTTGGTAACTTGGGTATTTTCAAAATGTTTTAAATGATTTTTGAACAAATTTGGGCGTTTTGGGTGAATTTGGGGTTTCAAGGGTATTTAGGTAATATGGCGTGGTTTATTGGCAAAAGGCCAAGTTGAATATTTTGATACGGTTGGGGTACCAATCACCATATATGAGCTATGGACCAATGAAAACCCCATTTAGGACCTCTATTCGTTGTTTTTAGCTAAACCCTAGCTTAGGGTCAGTGGGTTTAGGGGACCATCTACATGAGTCTCTCGAAAGATCAAGGGATTAAAGTCAAGAAATTTTGGGTTTAGGGTTGTTAGTGATTGTGAGTGAAAGTGAGTGCCTTAGCACCAAATCAACACTCAGGGCTAACCATAAGGTCAGGCAGTCCTAGGGGGACTCTCCTTGAGCTCCTTCATAGTGACCCCACCTACTAAGTTCTAGAGGTTATGACCAATATGTGGCACTTCAAGTTGAGCAAATAAGAGGGTAGAATTTCTAATGGTGAGGGTTCCTTTTCTAGTTTTCTAGGAATAGTCAAAAAGAAAGTATTATGGCTAGACCCTTGGTTACTAAAAAGGGAGAACTAAACCTCAACCAAAAGTGAGGTCAACAAATGGACCCCCAATAGGTGGGGTGTGCTGGGCAAGCACACCGCGCATATTGCCGTTGAGCGACGAGATCAACAAAACCAACATAGACTCCTAAGTCAACAGACCTAGAAGGAGGTGTAGAATTGTGTGTGCTATTTGTTTCCACTGAGGATATATGAGGTCAATATTTGATCAAAATTCATAATTAGGAACTCTCTCTGGTGATTGGAGAGTGTATATTGAGTAATCACATTTTAGGTTTTTATAGAGAATGGGAATCGGTATGTAGGTGATGACCTTGAAGGTTGAGAGTAGGATGTCGTGGTGGGGGTCTTATTCCTATCTTGAAAGGTATGAGTAGAGAATTGGACATCGCGGAGGGGGCCTTACAGCAATCTCAAAGATGTAGGTAGAGAATTGGATGCCGTAGTGGGGGCCATACACCAATTTCGATGATGTAAGTAGAGAATTGGATGTCATGGAAGGGGCCTTTATCAATCTCAAACGCTTGACAATAGGATACAATGTTCCATAAAAGGGAGTCTTACTCCTATCTCAAAGATATGGGCAGAGAATTGGATGTCGTAGCGGGGTCTAGCACTTACCTCAAAGATGTTGGTAGATAATTGGATGCCGTGGCGGGAGTCTTATAACAATCTTCAAAGATTTAGAATCTCAAAAGATTGAGAATAGGATGTGATGTTCCATAACAAGGAGTTTTACTCCTATATCAAAGATATGTGGAGAGAATTGGATGCCGTGGCGGGGCCTTACACCAATCTTAAAGATGAATGTAGAGAATTGGATGTCGTGGAGGGGGCCTTACACCAATTTTGATGATGTAGGTAGAGAATTGGAAGTCGTGGAGGGGGCCTTTTAACAATCTTGAAGATGTGTGAAATTTTGTGATATTTTGTGCAGAATGTAAAATTCCACGAGGATGTGAGGAGAATTAATACAGACAAGGATAGTCATGTTGCAGGGCAAAGAGCAAGAGACCTTGAAATCGAGAGAATCAACGCAACAGATTTATTTTCTTTTCTTTTTGTTTTTATCACATTTGATTGTCAAAATTTTTTTTTCAGATTTTAAAAATTTTTGTTGATTAATTTTTCTTAAAAGAGTAATTTATTTAAATTTTATTATTATCAAGTTTTTATTGTTTCGTTCTTTGTTCATTGTAGTCCCAAACCAACATATAATTTTGTGGCTTTTATCCATTGTACAAAAAGGGTAATTGAACAAACAGACAAAATTTTGAAAGAGATTTCATTAATCTTCTCCAATAAATATTACATATTGAGCGCAGGCCAAAGCCTCAAAAAGTACAATTATGTTGCTTGATCAAAGTACATCTAAAAATATTCCATGTTGAGTACATATAATACGCTGAGCATGTCTAATATATATATCATATCCAGTGTGACGAGATAGAGTTAAAAGGAATCCTTTGAGTGTCGGCAGGAATCCAAGCTGGTGCTACCTCTGTCTCCAAATGGAATGTATGACTCTGCATCCAATGGGATATATGGCTCTGTACCCAATGGGACATATGGTTCCCCCATCAAGAAATCAATAGTCAGAAATCCATCATCATTGGACGTGTACTCTGAAGTACTGTAGCGCTCTAGGTGGAGCACGTTGTAGTCTGGGCATTCCACAAATGCCTCGGTAGTTAGGTTACGTGCAGGTATCTTGGCGTTGCATGTCGGGAAACCTGTACAAGGAAAATTTGAAACTAGAGGTATCTTCAGCTCTGTAATGAATCAGGACTCATCGTATGTAGTAGACAAACTGGAAGAGGCCTCAATCATGTTTGGATCGTATATATTCCCCTCTGGGATAAGGGTGAGCAAGTTTTCCATCTCTTTATGGCATCTTCTCTCTATGTGTAAGAAACCCATATGCTTCCGGCGGGGAGCATTCATGCGTTGAGTTCTTCGTAGCGGTGCATCTAACATTCTTTTGTCATTAACAGTGACTAGATGTAGTTATCATAGACTGTAGGTGACTAGTTCCCTCCATCGGGTCTTGTTCTATTCAGTTAAGAACTATCTATGGTGTTTAACCTTAGCAGGGATGGTAGCCCTTCCTTTTCTCGATGGCTAACCACGTCCTTCAGGGGACCCTCATAGTCCATATCGACTTGACTAAAGTCCATGTCAAAGTCTATGGTGTCGCCTTGCGACACCCTTTATTTATTGAGTGTGATGTTCCAACCATCTCTAAAAGCAAAGATCGACCTCTGGCTTGAAATTTTTCTGCATATGACAGGAAAAATATCAGTGAGCTGAAACTTAGCGGGAACAAGAACAAAACAAAGTGTTTATTAAAGAGGATTTTTATTTATGTTGATAAGAAAATTATTTATTCATGTGGGTATTTTGTTCAATTTAGTAGAATATCAAATTTAAAGGTAGAAAAGAGTAAATTGAAATGTGTAATAGTAAATTGAAATGTGTAATTTCAAAAAGTTTCATTATATTGAGGTTAATTTTATTACAAAATTTATTTGGACCCTATCACAGATGTTTGGCCAAATAGATAACCCAAGAACAATCAAAATTTCAAATTTTCATGCAAAGTAATGTCAAGTTGCGTAGTATGTCTTAAAGTATCGTCCATTGGTTGGCAGCATGTGTCTCGCACCACGAAAACTACTAGTTGGTAGGCTCCTCCTGCGTAGACCTTTTCTACGACAAATGGTCCCTCCCAACTTGGCTCGAATTTTCCACCTACCTTGTGGCATGTAAGAATGGGTCTTTTTACCATGAGGACAACTTCACCAACTTTGAATATTCTTGGGAGGACCAATTTGTCATGAGTTTGTACCATCTTCGCTTGATAAAGCTCCAAAAGTTATTGTGATTCTAGTCTTTTTCTATCAAGACTCTCTAATTCTTCAAGTCTGAGTTTTGTGCTTTCTTCTATTAAAAGTTGGTTGGCAACAGTGACTCTGAGAGATGGCGTCTGAACCTCTAACGGTAGTATAGCCTTGGACCCGTACACGAGCATGTAGGGTGTACACTGAGTGGGAGTCTTGAACGTTCTCTGGTAGGCCCACAAAGCTTCTAGCAATATGTTATGCCAAACTCTTTTATTTTTATCTAGTGTCTTCTTTAAAATCTGTACAAATGTCTTGTTGAAGGCTTCGACCAATCCATTTGCTTTGGGATAGTATATTGTAGAATATCTCCAGTCTATCCCATGTCATTTGACGAAATTATTGATTTTGGTACTTTTAAAGGCTATCGCATCATCAGAAAGCGGTACGTGCTCCAAAGAGGTAGACGACTTGTCTTTTGAAGAATTAAAGGATGTGCTGTGCCACAACCTCTCGTAATGACACTGCCTCTGCCCATTTAAAAAAGTAATCTGTTGTGGAACGTATAAATCTGTGTCCTTTGGAAGACAGAGGGTCTATTTGACCTATTATGTCTGTGCCCCAACAATCGAATGGCCACAAGGCAACAGTTGGGTGTAGCACATTCGGAGGCGAGGCTGGTTCAAGACCACCCCATGCACTTGGCACTGGTAACATTTTCTTGTTGTATCTAAGCAGTCAGACATCATTGCTGACGGATAATATCTGAGTCTCTTGATCTTCTTTTTTATCGTTGGCCCTAACTGGTAAGCGCCACAAAATCTCGCATGTACTTCTTTAACAATATTATGTGCTCCGCTCAAACATCGTAGACATATCTGGTCGAACAATTTTCTGTAGAGGACTTGTCCTCTGACAGCTTTCCAGTATGAAAATATTCTATTAATGGCTTGTGCCTATGTTGATTGATATCAGTAACCACAGTCATCATTTCTTCTTCTTTTTCAAGCTTGTGTAGATTGTTGAGGTCGATTCGAGACAAAACCTGTCTTCCTTGTATTATAATGCAATGGAATCCTCCACGAGACATGCTAATTCTTTTGCAAGTTTCGCTAGGGCGTCAGCATGTGCATTATCTCTCCTAGGAATCCAGTAGAAAGTTACATTGGGAATCTGCTCTAGTAGCTTCATTATGTATCGGTGATATTCTGCTAGTCTTGGCTTTAAAATCTTCTATTATTCAGCGACTTGTTGGATGACTAGTTGAGAGTCACCGTAGATGACAATATTTGTTATGCTCATCGAGATTGCCAACTCCGACCCGGTAATTAGCGCTTCATATTCTACTTAGTTGTTGGTGCATGGCTCTGTTAGGGGGTATGAGAACCTCAGCATACCCTTATCTGACATGATAAAGATCAAACCAATCCCTATTTTTCCTGGTATAACTGTGTCTGATCCTTTGTCTTTTCTTGCTGAAGAAACTCTGTCAAAGTACATCTCCCAGCATTGCGTGCTGGAGAATTTCATTTATAATACTTGCTCATTTGGTGGTTCATCATTAAGAGGTGACCCAGCTAGAAGTGGGTGTACAACAAGGAAGTCTGCTAAAATCTGTCTCTTGATAACACGGAGGGGAACAGAAGTTATATCAAATTGTAACCAAATAGTTGACCATCTTGCTAGACGTCTAGAGAGTGTTGATCGGGTCATCAAATATTGCAATGGATTAACTTTCAAGATTAGGGTAATCTTATGAGAAAGCATGTAGTGTCTAAGCTTTTTGGTGGTGAAAATTAAAGCTAGATAATGCTTCTCAATAGGTGGATAGCTTATCTCCATCGGTATTAGGCGGCGACTCATGTAGTAGAGTGCATTTTCTTTACCCTTGTCATTGACTTAGGCTAAGAGGGCTCTAAGAGATTCATCTAAGGCCACAATATAAAGTATTAAAGGTTTTCATGGCATAGGGGCTGCCAAAACAAGAGGTGTCATTAAATATTACTTAACGCCCACGATGGCCCGCCGACTTTTCCCTTCTTAAATGAATTTGGCGTACTTTTTAATTAATGTCAAGAAGGGTTGACACCTACCTGAGAGATTAGAAATAAAGCTCCTCAGATATGCCAACTTTTCTTAGAAGGAACGTAATTATTTCAAGGTTTTGGGTAGAGGCATTTCCAAGATATCTTTAATCTTATCTGGGTCAATCACTAATCCTATCTGGGTCGATCTCAATTCCCCGATGATGGACAATGAATTCTAGAAACTTCTCGCAGTTAACGCCAAAGGCACACTTTAAGAGATTCTTTTTAAAGTTATATCATCATAACCTTTCAAACACGATCCTTAAATCGTACAAATGGTCTATTTTTCGTTTGCTTTTGATCACCAGACCATCCACATAGCATTCCGCATGGTTGTGAATGAGATCATCAAAAATCTTCATCATTGCACGTTGATATGTTGCTTCGGCGTTCTTCCGCCCAAATGGCATCACTGTGTAGCAGAAACTCCCGATAGGTGTAAGGCATTCTAGATTTGGTTGTATCTCGATGATCAGTCAATGACGGAGCAAATTTCATGTGTCGAAGCGACATCTACCATCATTTTTGGTATCGGTAAAGGGAATTCATCTTTTAGACATGCTTCGTTCAAATCTCTGAAGTCGACACAAACACGTATTTGTCCATTTTTCATTTTGGCTAGAACAATGTTGGCTAACTATGTGGGGTATTTCTCTTCTTGCACGAAGTTAGCATCTATTAATTTCTTCACCTCGGCGATGACTTGTTGCTCTATTTTGGGGCGCATTCTTCTAGGAGGTTGTTTCATTGGGGTTATGTCTTTGTCCACCCTGAGTTTATGAACTTTAACCTCTGCTAACAGTCCTAGCATTTCATCATAACTCCATTTGAAGCAATATTTGAATTCTATTAACAGTTTAATCAACTCTAAAGATTCTTCATCGTTGAGTAGAGAACTTATAAATGTAGGTCGGGGTTGTTCTTCACTCTCTAAGTTAATTTCCTTCAATTCATCAACAGTTGATTTAATTTCCTCCTAAAATTCTAGCAAAACATTATCTAGTTGCAGATTAGTAGAGACATCCTCCATATCAAAGCAATCCTATCCTGATTCACTAGTAACAACCATGCAAAATTTTGAATCATTGACTGTTCCGACTGTACCAAATCTGATACCCTTTTTTGAGTTGGGAGTTTGACTTTCAATATCACACGTATTAGTCCAATTTTCATTTTGACCGGAACAATGTTGGCTAACTAAGTGGGGTATTTCTTTTCTTGCACGAAGTTAGCATCTATTAATTTCTTCACCTCGGCGATGACTTGTTGCTCTATTTTGGGGCGCATTCTTCTAGGAGCTTGTTTCATTGGGGTAATGTCTTTTTCCACCCTGATTTTATGAACTGTAACCTCTGCTAACAGTCCTAGCATTTCATCATAACTCCATTCGAAGAAATCTTTGAATTCGATTAACAGTTTAATCAACTCTAAAGATTCTTCATCATTGAGTAGAGAACTTATAAATGTAGGTCGGGGTTGTTCTTCACTCTCTAGGTTAATTTCCTTCAATTCATCAACAATTGATTTAATTTCCTCCTCAAATTCTAGCAGAACATTATCTAGTTGCAGATTAGTAGAGACATCCTCCATATCAAGGCAATCCTCTCCTGATTCACTAGTAACAACCATGCAAAATTTTGAATCATTGACTGTTCCGACTGTACCAAATCTGATACCCTTTTTTGAGTTGGGAGTTTGACTTTTAATATCCCATAAATATTTGAAAATTTGTAATTTAACTTTTGGCAATTATTTTGGCAAATGCCTCTGCTGAATTAACTTTTGTACACAAGGCAAAAAATAATCAAAAGGCAATTCCATTAATTCATTAGGATCATCATCCAAATTTATATGGTTTTCAAGATTAGTAGAGGTAGAAGCATGATAAAACTTGATCGGCTTTCAACCAGCGCTGCAGACTTCCTTGACTTCTAAACTCTCGACCTTTAGAGGGAGAATTGGAGTAAGGGTCATGGTGTTTGCATAGTGGTTTATCCGATCATACATCGCCTCATATTTACTTTTCTCCACATATTTTAAGGATATCTCGTACTGAGGTTTCCTCAATTTTGTCATCATTATTTCATCTTCGGAACATTCTTCATCACCAATGTTGATGGTCGGCCAAGTCTGTTCAAAAATTAAATTGGTACTTCCTCGTCCACGTCCCTAGCCTCGAGAGGGGAGCTTAGGGCTGGTTTTGGGTGCAAAAGCCTGCTGAGGCGGTGGGCTAAGAAGCTCTAAGGATTAATTAGGGTCAGTTGCCTCTAGGGTTGAGATTGAGTTTTATTTAAGGATGGTGGCCGTCAATTTTGAGGTTCACCGGTGATTAGGCCAGTCGGTAGGGCCAAGGGAGGTGGCTAGGAGGTCAGGTGAGCCAGTGGGTGGCTTAATTATGTTTAACCCTCAATGACAAGTAATGATGGGGGAGATTTTTGTTTAAGGCCCATAAATGGGCATGAGTCCCTTAATTTAGGGATCTAATGGTCCATAGCTCATCATGGCTGGCCTAAGGGGGTTTAGCCTGGTTCATGGAGTGTGTTCAGTGGCTATGGAGTCATAAATTTTGTGACTTTAGTGTGGCTAGCCTAATATTGGTTTATGGGTCCAATGTGGGTCAAAATGACCAAAGGTTGGGTTTAAGTTTGGCTACCCATGAATTTAAGCCTAATTAATTGATCAACATTGTGTAGATGATTGTAATGTAGGTTTTTGGTGAAGGGTTGAAATGGTTTTGAGTTCAATTGGGGGTTCAATTTGAAGGATTTTGGAATTTTGGTCAATTTGGGTTTGTTGGGCTATACTTGGGTCTAGATTGGTCTAGGCTTGGGCTAAGTCCAAATTGATTTTTGAGGACGGACTATAGAAACATCATGAAGAGTTTTCAACATAAATTGGGTGTTAATTTTTTGGTTAAAGCAATCAATTTGGTGGAATTTGGAGGCATGGCCAACTTGGGTGGAATTTGAGAAATTTTGGATTTGGGTCAAAAATTAAATGAAATTAAGGCTTCACCAAGGCCAATTGAAGGTCAAGTTTGATGTGTAGGATTGTTATGAAGAGTTTGGAATTCTAATTGGGGCAAATTGAGTAGGCTATGGGGTTCAATTTGGTGGGATTAAGTCATAGGGCCAAAATTGGTGGTTTGACTTAGATCAAACATGAACTCAAAGCATGGTTCAATTAGTCTTGGATTTGGTTTATATTGGTCATATGAAAGGTGAATCTAAGTTTAGAATTGAATTTGAAGAAAATTAGGCTCAAATTGACGGACATTTGAGGTAAATTTGGGGAAATTGGGCCCTTAAAGGCAATTTGAGGGTTTTGGTCAAAATGGACAAATTGGTCAAATTGGGTTCAATTGAAGGGTCCAAATTGGTTTTTTGAGACATTTGGAGTGATTCTGGAGGTTTTGGGAAAATTTGGGGTGCCAAGGTTATTTTTTTAATTTTTGTCGTGCCAAGGTTATTTTTGTAATTTTTGCCATTTTCGGTGTATTTTGGTAAATTTGGAATTTTTTGGTTATTTTGTGTAACTTTGGTATTTTCAAAAAGTTTGAAATGATTTTTGAACAAATATGGGTATTTTGGGTGAATTTAGAGTTTCAAGGGTATTTAGGTAATTTGGGGGGATTTTGGGGCAAAAGGCTAAGTTGAATATTTTGGTAGGGTTGGGGTACCAACCACCATATATGAGCTGTGGACCAATGGAAACCCAATTTGGGTCCTCTATGCACTGTTCTTAGCTAAACCCTAGCCTAGGGCTAGAGGGTTTAGGGAACCATCTACACGAGTCTCCCGAAAGATCAAGGGGTCAAAGTTAAGAAATTTTAGGTTTAGGGTTGTGAGTGATTGTGAGCGAAAGTGGGTGCCTTAGCTCAAAACAAGCACCCAAGGCCAACATTAAGGTCAAGCAATCCTAGGGGGACTCTCCTTCAGCTCCCTCATTGTGCCCCCACCTACTAAGTGCTAAAGGTTAGGACTAATACGTGACACTTCAAGTTGAGCAAAGAAGAGGGTAGAATTTATAATGGTGAGGGTTCATCTTCTAGTTTTCTAAGAATAGTAAACAAGAAAGTCCTATGGCTAAACCCTAAGTTACTAAAGAGGTAAAACTAAACCTCAACCAAAATTGAGGTCAACAAATGGACCCCCAATAGGTGTGGTGTGTTGGGCAAGCACACCGCGCGTATTGGCGTTGACCGACGAGATCAACAAAACCAACACAGACTCCTAAGTCAACAGACCTAGAAGGAGATGTAGAATTGTGTGTGCTATTTTTTTCCACTAGGGATATAGCAGGTGAATATTTGATCAAGATTGAGAATTAGGAACTCTAGTTGGGTATTGGAGAGTGTGTTTTTAGTTATCACCTTTTCGGTTTTTATAGAGGATGGGAATCAGAATTTAGGTGATGACCTCAAAGGTTGAGTGTAGGATGTTGTGGTGGGGGTCTTATTCCTATCTCTAAAGGTGTGAGTAGAGAATTGGATGTCGTGGAGGGGGCCTTACACCAATCTTGAAGATGTAAATAGAGAATTGGATGTCGTGGCGGGGGACTTATACCAATCTCAGAAGGTTGAGAATAGGATGCGATGTTTCATAAAGGGGAGTATTACTCCTATCTCGAAGATGTGGGTAGAGAATTGGAAGCCATGAAGGGGGCCTTACACCAATCTCAAAAGGTTGAGAATAGGATGCGATGTTCCAACCATCTGCAGGGGTCTTATACCGTAGCAGGGGTCTTATACCAATCTCGAAGATGTAGGTAGAGAATTGGATGTCGTGGCGGGGATCTTATACCAATATCAAAAGGTTGAAAATAAGATGTGATGTTGCATAAAGGGGAGTCTTACTCCTATCTCAAAGATTTGTGTAGAGAATTAGACATCGTGCTGGGGGTCTTACACCAATCTTGAAGATGTAGGGTAGAGAATTGGATGTCGAGGAGGTGGCCTTACACCAATTTCAAAGATGTAGGTAGAGAATTGGAAGCCATGGAGGGGGCCTTATAACATTCTCAAAGATGTGTGAAATTTTTTGAGGTTTTGTGCAGAATGCAAAACTCCACGAGGATGTGTGGAGAACTAGTGCAGACAAGGATAGTCGTGTTGCACAAGTAAAGAGCAAGAGACTTCAAAATCGAGAGAATCAACTCCACAGATTTATTTTCTTTACTTATTGTTTTTATCAAATTTAATTATCAAATATGTTTCAAAATTTTTAAAGGTTTTGTTCATTATTTTTTTTAAGTGAGTATTTTATTTGAATTTTATTATTATCAAGCTTTTATTTTTTCGTTCTTTGTTCATTATAGTTTTGTGGCTTTTATCCATCGCACAAAAGGGGAAATTGAACAAATAGACTAAATTTTGAAAAAGATTTCATTAATCTGCTCCAATAAGTGTTACAGATTGAGTCAAGGCCAAAGCCTCAAAAAGTATAATTATGCTGACTGCATCAAAGTACATCCAAAAATAACCCATGCTGAGTACATATCATAGGCTAAGCATGTCTATTATATATATCATATCCACTATGACAAAATTCAGTAAAAAAGGAATCCTTTGAGTGTCTATCTCTAGTGGGGCAAGCTCAAGATCGAGCCGACCTACCAAGCCCTACTCTAGGACAAGTGTTCCCTTTGCATGTTCCTAGAGGTGCAACCATCTCATAACTCGTAAGGCAGTAAATCTTCCAACTCCGGGTCCGATCGGAATCCATATGACATTTTTTTTCATCCATTCTTTGGAAAGTTACAGACATCCTGTGGTGTCGTACCCCTAGAATGCAGTGTTTGGCGATGTCTGCTCCATTTTCTTTAAGAACCAGCACTGAACCTACAGGTAACGGAATCTCCACGGATCCTATGAATTCACCCGGGTCGATGACATCTTTCTCTTTTCCAAACAGAATGTTGCTCTTGCTCATGAAAGAGACCATGCAGAAAGGTCTCACAAAGTCATGATGGTCAATGTGCGGGGGTATGCAGTCACTGTCATCATATATGTTGATGATACAGCTGTTGGGAATACAGTCAGCTGGGAGTATGCTCCATCTGACCATTCTCTTAATCATCTATTTTATCAAGACCAGTAGCGGGTCCACCTGATCGTGTTTCAGAATCCTAGGAGGATTTCCTTATCTATCTTTAGTGAAGTTGTAACAGCAGCCACATTATATGGTGATCCTGCCCTTTCCACGCATCCATTTTCGTTGCACGGATTAGCTTCTTAGAATAGGTACTTTCCATCAGAAGGACCGCTCGACCACTTTCTCTTAAATAAAAAATGCAGTCAAGAATACTTCTCTCATCTTTTTCGGAGAAGACCCTGGTATATAGCTCCAAGCCTTCTAGTATATTAATGAAACTTCCTTGAACTTCTTCATAGAATTCAAAATCCCTTTTATTTACTATACTCATTTTGTAGTATTCTACCATGCTGAAGATTGGCAGTTGTCAAGGATGCTCCCTCATTTTAGCGTTAGTGAGAATCCAAGCTGGTGTTGCTTCTGTCTCCAGCGGATTGTATGACTCTGCATCCAATAGAATATATGGCTCTATACCCAACAATACATATGGTTCCCCCACCAGGAAATCAATAGTCTAAAATCCATCTTCAGTGGGCGCGTACTCTAAAGTATTGTAGCGTTCCAAGTGGAGGACATTGCAGTCCGGGCATTCCACAAATGCTTTGGTAGCTGGGGTAAGTGTAGGTATCTCGACGTTGCATGTCAGGCAACCCGTACAAAGAACATATGAAATTGGAGGTATCTCTGGCTCTGCAACGAATTGAGACTCATCATCTGTAGTAGGCAAATTGGAAGAGGTCTTTCTCATGCCTGGATCGTATATATTGCTCTCAGGAACAGGGGTGAGCAAGTTTTCCATCGCTTTCTGGCGTCTTCTCTCTTTACGAAAGAAAGCACTATGCTTCCGGTGGTTAGCGTTCATGTGTTGAGTTCTCCGTAGCAGTGCATCTAACACACTTTCATCATTTGCAGCGACTAGGCCTCCGAGCTGCGTAGTCATCATCGACGGTAGGTGATTGGTTCCCTCCATCGAGTCTTGCTGTACTATCACATTTTTCCCCTTCAGTGAATAATTATTTATTGTTTTTAACCTTAGCAGTGATGGTAGCCCTTCCTTTTCCTGACGGCTAACCACGTCCATCAGAGGACCCTCATAGTCTATGTTGACTTGATTAAAGGCCATGTCAAAGCCTATGGTGCCACCTTGCGGCGCCCTTTCTTTGTTCAGTGCAAGGTTCCAGCTATCTTTAAAAGCAAAGATCATCCTCTGGTATGACTTTTTTCTACAAACGACAGGAAAAATATTGGTGAGCTGAAACTTAGCGGGAACAAGAACAAAACAAAGTGTTTGTTAAAGAGGATTTTAATTTATGTTGATGAGAAAATTTTTTATTCATGTATGTATTTTGATTAATTTAGTAGAATATCAAATTTAAAGGTAGAAAACAGTAAGTTGAAATGTGTAATTTCAAAAATTTTTATTATACTGAGGTTAATTTTATTACAAAATTTATTTGGACCTAGTCACAGATGTTTGGCCAAATAGATAACCCCAGAACAATCAAAATTTCAAATTTTCATGCTAGGTAATGTCAAGTTGCGTAGTATGTCTTCAGCTATCGTCCATTGATTGGCAGCATGGGTCTCTCACAATGAAAATCTACTAGCTGGTAGGCTCCTCCTACGTAGACCTTTTTTACAATAAACGGTCCCTCCAAAGTTGGCTCAAATTTTCCACCTACCTTGCGGCGTGCAAGAATGGGTCTTTTGAGTACAAGGACAATACAAGGACAAGGTCACCAAGGTCACCAACTTTGAATGTCCTTGGGCGGACCAATTTTATCATGAGCTTGTACCATCTTCACTTGATAAAGCCCCAAATGTTGTTATGCTTCTAGTTGTTTTCCATCAAGACTCTCTAAATCCGCGAGTCTGAGTTTTGCACTTTCTTCTGTTGTAAGTTGGTTGGCGACATCGACTCTAAGAGACAGCGTCTGAACCTGTAAGGTAGTACGGCCCCGGACCCGTACACGAGCATGTAGGTTGTACACTGAGTGGGAGTCTTGAACATTGTCTGGTAGGCCCACAAAGCTTCTAGCAATTTGTTATGCCAATCTCTTTTCTTTTCATCCAGTGTCTTCTTTAAAATCTCTACCAATGTCTTGTTAAAGGCTTCGACAAGTCCATTTGCTATGGGTAGTAAATAGTAGAATATCTCCAGTCTATCCCATATCGTTTGACAAAATTGTTGATTTTGGTGCTTTTATAGACTATCCCATTGTCAAAAATTGTTCTTTGTGGTACCCCAAAGCGGTAGACGACTTGGCTTTTTAAGATTTGAAGGACGTATTGTGTCGTAACCTCTCGTAATGGCACTGCCTCTGCCAATTTAGAAAAGTAATCCATAGTGGAAAGTATAAATCTATGTTCTTTGGAAGACGGAGGGTCTATCTAACCTATTTTGTTTGTGTCCCAACACTTGAATGACCACGAGGTAAAGGTTTGGTGTAGCACATTCAGAGGCTGGTGCAAGATCATCCCATGCACTTGACACTGGTGACATCTTCTGACTGTATCCATGTAGTCAGACATCATTGCTGGCCAATAATATCCGAGTTTCTTAATCTTTATTTTCATCTTTGGCCCTGATTGGTGAGTGCCACACAATCTAGCATGTACTTATTTAATAATGTTTTGTGCTTCGGATCTGCTCAAATATCGTAGGCACATCTAGTCGAATGATCTTCTGCGGAGGACGTCACCCACTAAAGCATAATACATAGCCCTTTTTGTAATGTGATGTGCCTCAAACTTTTCCTCTAGCAGATTTCCAGTATGCAAATATTCTATTAATGGCTTGCGCCAATCTTGATTGATATCAGCTACCGCAATCATCATTTCTTCTTCTTTTTCAAGCTTGTGTAGATTGTTGAGGTCGATTTGAGAAAAAACTTGTCTTCCTTGTATTGAAATGTAAATGGAATCCTTCGGGGGACATGCTAATTTTTTGTAAATTTCACTAGGGCGTCAGCATGAGCATTATCTCCCCTAGGAATCTAGCAGAACGTTACATTGGAAATCTGCTCCAGCAGCTTCATTGCTTGTAGGTGATATTCTGGTAGTCTTAGCTTTAAAATCATGTATTGTCCGGCGACTTGATGGATGACGAGTTGAGAGTCACCGTAGATGACAATATTTGTTATGTCCATCGAGATTGCCAACTCCAACTCGGTAATTAGTATTTCATGTTCTACTTCGTTTTTGGTGCATGGCTCTGTCAGGTGGTATGAGAACCTCAACATACCCTTATCTGGTGTGATAAAGATCAAACCAATCCCTGCTTTGCCTAGTATAATAGTGCCTAATCTTTTATCTTTTCTTACTGAAGAAGCTCCGTCGAATTACATCTCCTAGCATTGCGTGCTGGAGAATTCCATCTGTAATACTTTCTCATCTGGTAGTTCATCATTAAGAGGGGACCCAACAGGAAGTGGGTGTGCAACAAGGAAGTCTGCTAAAATATGTCCCTTGATAGCACGGAGGGGAACAAAAGTTATATCAAATTATAATAAAATCATTGACCATCTGGGCTAAACATCCAGAGAGTGTTGGTCAAGTCATCAAATATTGCAATGGATTAACTTTTGAGATTAGGGTAACTTATGAGAAAGCATGTAATGTCTAAGCTTTTAGGAGGAGAAATCAAAGCTAGACAATGCTCTCAATAGGTGGATACTTTATCTCCGTCGGAATTAGGCGGCGACTTAAGTAGTAGAGTGTGTTTTCGTTACCCTCATCTTTGACTTGGGCTAACAGGGTTCCAAGAGAGCAATCTAAGGCCACAGTATAAAGTAATAAGAGTTTCCCTAGAATAGAGGTTGCCAAAATATGAGGTGTCATTAAATATTGCTTAGCATCCTCAAAGGTCAGCTGGCATTTCTCTTCCCAAATGAATTTGACATCCTTTTAATTAATGTTGAGAATGGCTGACACCTACATGAGAGATTAGAAATAAGCCATTAGACTTAATTAACCCATTAAACATTAGACTTAATTAACCCATTAAACATTAGCCACATCCTTTTTAATACTCGCTCGACCCCTCTCTCTTAACTCCAATATCGTAGAAACATTTTTTTCTCAGATATGCCAAATTTCCTTGGAAGGAATGTAATTGTTTCAAGCTTTTGAGTGGAGACATTTCCAAGATAGCTTTAATCTTATCTGGGTTGATCTCAATTCCCCGATGATGAAGAATGAATCCTTTAAACTTCCGTGAGGTAACGCCAAAGGCGCACTTTAAGGGAATCATTTTAAGGTCATATCGTCGTACCCGTTCAAACACGATCCTCAAATCGTACAAATGGTATATCTTTTATTTGATTTTAATGACCAGAACATCCACGTAGCATTCCACTTGGTTGTGAATAAGATCATAAAAAATTTTCATCATTGCATGTTGATATGTTGCTCCAGCGTTCTTTAACCCAAATGACATCACTGTGTTGCAGAAAATCCCGATAAGTGTTTTGAAGGCTGTAAGTGTTGCATCCTCAGGAGCCATCTTGATTTTATTTTATTTTGACAATCCGTCCATGAACAAGAAAATTTCATGTGTCAAGCGATGTCTACCATCATTTCTGGTATTGATAATGGGAATTTATCTCTTAAGCATGCTTTGTTCAAATCTCTGAAGTCGACATAAACACGTATTTTTCCATTCTTCTTTTTGATTGGAACAATGTTGGCTAACCGTGTGGGGTATTGATCTTATCACACAAAGTTAGTGTCTATTAATTTCTTCACCTCAACAATGACTTGTTGCTCTATTTTGAGGCACATTCTTCTAGGAGCTTATTTCACTTGGGTTATGTCTTTGTCCACCCCGAGTTTATGAACTGCAACCTCTGATGACTGTCCTGACATTTCATCATTACTTCATGTGAAGCAATCATTGAATTCTGTTAACAGTTTAATCAACTCTAAAGATTCTTCATCGTTGAGTAAAGAACTTATAAATGTAGGTCAGGGTTATTCTTCAGTCTCAGGTTAATTTCCTTCAATTCATCAACAGTTGATTTAATCTTCTCCTCAAAATCTGCTTCTCCTCAAATTCTGGTGGAGCATCTTTTATTAGCTGATCAGTAGAGTCATCCTCCATATCGAGACAATCCTCTCCTAATTCACTAGTAACAACCATGCAAAATTTTGAATCATCGATTGGTCCAACTGTATTAAATCTGAGACCCTCTTTCGAGTTGGGAGTTTGACTTTTAACATCCCATAATTTTTCAAAAAGTTGTGGTTTATCTTTTGTCATTTGTTTTGGCAAATGTACCTATTGAATTAATTTTCGTACACAAGGCAAAAAGTAACCAAAAGGCAATTTCATTAGTTTATTAGGATCTGTTGACCTAACTGTTAGTGAAGGCCTTGAAACAACATTCATGGTCAAAAATTTAACTTGACGAATCTTAAGACTTAAGATTCTTAGACATATTCAAAATACTTAAAAATGATCATTGTGGTCATTAAGATAAAAGAGTCTACCAATATTGACTTCTTTAGACATTTCTAGGGTCATTAAAACCCTAGAGATTAAAATAACCCTTAAAATATTCTTTTTGAATCTTAACAATGATAAACCCTAAAATAATCAGATTAGTGGTGACAGACCCTAACCTAGTCATATTTTTGACTTAATGGTCATCTTCATGATTAAAATGTCAACATTGACACTTAAATCATCTAATTGATCAATTTTGACTCATATAGTCAATTTTTGTCAAATTAGTTAACTTTGGTCAACTTGAACCAATTAACCAGTTTAAACCCTAAAATGATCAAATTGGTGGTAATAAACCCTGATTTGGTCAAACCTTAACTTAAGTGGTCATTTTGGTGACCAAAAAGTCAATTAATCTAATTGGTCCACTTTGACTCATATAGTCATATAGTCAATTTTGGT
>NW_018164798.1:388623-393563 GCF_001263595.1 Phalaenopsis equestris | reverse complement strand
ACATTGAGTAACATTTGACCTAAAAGTTAAATACTTAACCAAAACCTTGATATTCAACCGATAATGAATCTAAATACTACAAATAAATATGGCAATCAATTTTATTTCTTCATATTAATATTTTTTTGCAAGATTACCAGAGATATAAGACAAATTACACTTTAGATTTACTTTGCATGTTATAGGATGTGCTAACTCTATTTTGTAGGTACGGCATTCTGAAGCGGATAATGAAGACAAAAAATAAAATAAAATACTAAATTTGGTCAAAATACATAATTTTGAACCAAAAATGATAGAAATTAATCAAATAATTAATTCTAAAATTATTTTGATTAATTTATTGGCCAATAATAATATTTTCAATTTTATTTTATTATAAAATTAATTAAAATGGAAATATAATTAAAAATCCATTTTTACATGTGACATCATTTAAGACATAATAAATTTTCAAAATTCCAAACGCATTAATGACATCATGGGTGACTTCATATGAGTTACCCATAACCCAAAATACCCATAGGACACCTACGAGATGAAAATTTTTCAATGAATGACCAAAGCCAAAAAAGCTCATTATAAAGGTAGCATGAGAGGAATAATGAGGTGTCATTCCCTCATGAATTGTAAAAAACGGAAGTGTTGAGCTCATCCTTCACCTCCCTCATTCTCCAATGAAGAAAGAACTGATATAAGCCACATCCTTCTCATGACCAAAATAATCATAAAAATGGAAAAATAAAATGTGAAAGATTGTGATAAGGAAGAGTATGTGTCACTCTATCCTCAAGAGCATTAATTAACCATTGAAGCTTATGTGGTGAAGGTCATTTCAAGCCCTTTGAGCTACCAAATTTACCACCCAAATTAGCCAATAGGGAGTAGCCAAAATTTGAGCTCAAAATTTAACCTAAATAAAGACCTCTATGGATAAGTCATGGGGAGATTGATCCATGCTGATCATCATCCTAAAGCCTTCTCCACAGTCAAGATAACACCTATCTTGCCTCCCTCAAATGAACCTAGGCTCTTTAGACACCATAAAGACCTATAAATGGAGCTACAAAAAAAAGAAAGGAAGAGGAGAAATTGAGGAAACCCATCCACACTACCCAATTCCCAAAACTCCCAAAACAAAAAATACTCCCTACATTCTGAGCAATTGATTCCCCATGGAATCAAGGCATAAAACCCACTGAATCTTCACAATTTTGCCATCCTGAAAAACCCTAAAACTAGGACATTTTTGGGTCTAACAAAATCTCTACCCAACCTTCCAATTAACTTTTCCTACATCTTCTCTAAAGTGTAAGAAGAAGATTCCAGTCAAAATTGGATCATCCTTCAAGCCTTAACCCAGTTCTACATTAAACCGTGACCCCTCCTTATCGAATTCCCACATAGACTTGATTTAACTCCAAATTGAGCATACCAGAACGATCGTGAGGACTTGGTGATCGTTTCGAGCAAACTTGATTGAAGCTTCATTTCATCAAGCCAAGGTATGGCCATTTTGACCTAAATATCTCTCGATTCTGACCAATTGTGAAACGAACCATTTCAAAACTCCATCATCACCGTATGGATGAATTCGCCTCCTTTAGATGAAGATATAATGCCAAAAACTATGAAAATCCTTTAAGAATCCATCAAGATCTTAATGTTTTCATATGGACGGCTCACAGGATAAGCTTAATGAAGAAGACGAATGGATGTCGTCCATTTTCATTTTTGGAAATGGACGGCTCTGATTTAATCATGGCTGATCCGGTGTTAGAGAGCCCGCAGTGGATTAACCGCATTTCGGGAAGTACTAGGACACGCGTCTCCCCGTGACAATTTAAGGTTATTTAGGATTTAATTAAATTCAAAATAACCTTAAATTAATCAAACAAAATAACCTTAAATTTAATTAAATTCAAAATAACCTTAAATTAATCAAAAATCCATAATTTGACACACAAAAATCACAAAAATAAGACAAAAATATCTCTAAACTCAAGAGAGTGAGTAGAATATTATGGGCATGAAATCAGGATTTAATAGATTATAATTACTTTTTAATTACATAATTACTCTCTAGAGTATTTTAATTATTAAAAATTAATTATAATTTCAAAAACTCTGAAATTTGTAGAGAATTATCTCTAGACCCTTAGGAACCCTCCCTGATTTTTTCCTAGCCTAGAAAAATCCTTTAAGACACAATTTCCTAATTTTCAAGACACTTTATAATTACTTTTTTTAAAAAATTATAAAAATGAAAATTAAGGAAAAAGAAAATTAAAAATGCTTAGACAATATAAGGAGATAGACAATAACCTTAAAATGACAATTGTCAAACCATTAAAAAAAATTAAAATGACATTTTTATATTAGTGTTAAAATTTTTTAATTTTGAAATTAATATTTTAAACCCTCAAAATCCTGCTCTCACCATACTTAGTTCATTTCATCATGGACTGAGTCAATATTGAATCTAACTCAAAGTAGACTCAAATCAAACTTTAATTAGGTCTAAAAGACACCATTAGACTTAATTAACCCATTAAACCTTAATTAAATTAGGTTTAATAAAAAATTAATTAATTTAGGTTTAATACAAAATAAACCTTAATTAAGTCAAAACCACATTTAGACCTAATTAAATGTAAGTTAAACCTTAACTACATTAATTTTAACTCAACACACACCTAATTAGGTCTAAACCACATTTAGACCTAATTAAACCTTCGTTAAACCTTAACTACATTAGGTTTAACTCAATACACACCTAATTAGGTTTAAACCACATTTAGACCTAATTAAACCTTAGTAAGACCTTAACTACATTAAGTTTAACTCAATACGCACCTAATTAGGTTTAAACCACATTTAGACCTAATTAAACCTTAGTTAAAACTTAACTACATTAGTTTTAACTCAATACACACCTAATTAGGTTTAAACCACATTTAGACATAACTAAACCCTAGTTAAACCTTAACTACATTAGGATTAACTTAACAAACCCTAATTAGGCCTAAACCACATTTGGACCTAATTAAACCCTAGTTAGACCTTAACTACATTATGTTTAACTCAACAAATATTAATTAGGTCTTACCCTTGTTAGACCTAATTAATCAATTAAACCTTACCAAAATTAGGTTTAATTAATCTTAAAGCTAATTAGACTTAACCTATATTAAGTTTAATTAATCATCTAACCCTTACCAAAACTAGGTTTAATTAACCTTAAATCCAATTACACTTAACCCATATTAAGTCGAATTAATCAATTAAACCTTACCAAAATTAGGTTTAATTAATCTTAAAGCTAATTAGACTTAACCTATATTAAGTTTAATTAATCATCTAACCCTTACCAAAACTAGGTTTAATTAACCTTAAATCCAATTACACTTAACCCATATTAAGTCGAATATAATCAATTAAACCTTACCTAAATTAGGTTTAATTAACCCTAACCTAATAACTTTAAACTTAAGTTCAACCCATATTAGACTTAATTCAAACCTATAACTTAGGTTCAACCCAACTCTAGGCTCCTCAACATGAATCTAAGTGAACCAAACTCTAGGTTCGACATATACTAAACCTAAATCAAGCCTTAAATTTAGGTTTATTTAGGTTCAATTCAAATTGAACTTAAATCAACATAAACTTTAGGTTCAATCAAAATTGAACCGAACTCAACTCAACTACCTTTATCAAACCTAAATATCTTAAGTCCTAATCACATTGGACTTAAAATCATATTAAACTTAAATCCTTTAATTGACATGTGACCTAAAATAACAAACAATACAACTTAGTGACATAAATAAAATTTATCTTAAAATACATTAAAAATTAAACTTGAACTTTAATAAAAAAAGTAATAACTTAAACATCTGTGTTCAGATTTAGGAAGATTTCTTAGACAATGCAATCTATAGTTGCTGACAAAAATCTTCTGGTCTTGGTTTAAACACCTTTTGAACTAAGTAAATCAAAATATTTCAGGGCACCGGGACGACAAAGCCATAGACATCTTGATCGGGTCATTTAAGAATTATTCAACCAATTAAATGACCAACTAAAACTGATAAATCTGACAACATGGTTTTATGCTAATCATGTTCACTTTTGCTGGTTTATTGAAGACATGAAAACAAAATTTTGCTCTAGATTTCCTTTGTATTTTATTGGATGTGCTAACTCTATTTTTCAGGACGCCATTCAAAAGCGGAATTTTGAGATAACTAAACAAGACAAAAACAAACAAAAAAAAATAACATAAACAAAATGACATGACATAAAAACAAAACCTAAAACTCTTTGGACAATGACAAAACCTAAAACTCTTATGAAAATGACAAAACCTAAAACTTTTAGGACAATGACATAACCTAAAACTTTTATGATGGTAACAAAAACATAAAATACTTATGATAATGACTTTCAGACAAAGCCTAAGAATTTTTAGGATAATCCCGACACATATTGACATACTCTTCAGATTGAACGATTAATGTTCATCTATTCAAAATGAATGTTTGTCGTTAATCAGGAGTGTTCTTAGATAATCATCTAAGATGTAATCGAATATAGGAACTTGCTCTTATAGGGGACTTAAAGGATCCATATAGAACCTCTGGTTATAAAATTTTCTTGGAAAACTTTAGCAATGACATATTCTAAAGATTTCCATTATAGATTTATCACCTAATTTTTTTCTTTCTCTATCTTTTATTATTCTTAGTCCTTTCCTCTTTATTTTCTGAATTTCTTAAAATTCTAAGGATTCTTGACATAATCTGAATAGAATAAGTCATTCATAAATTAGGACAAATAAATAGGTAAGATAGAGGTTTGGAGACTCCTAAAAACGACAATATCACAAAACAACACGCACCCCTCTTGGCCAGGTGACCTGGCCCGCCACGGGGGCG
>NW_018164798.1:386088-387479 GCF_001263595.1 Phalaenopsis equestris | reverse complement strand
ATTTGCATCTTCAAATTTGACCTTGTTTCTTTCCATCCAGATGAACCAAGCAATGGTGAA
Source organism: Phalaenopsis equestris (assembly GCF_001263595.1). Lineage (NCBI taxonomy): Eukaryota > Viridiplantae > Streptophyta > Magnoliopsida > Asparagales > Orchidaceae > Phalaenopsis > Phalaenopsis equestris. The sequence continues at coordinate 387,419 of NW_018164798.1, read as the reverse complement.
GGGGATAGCAGTGTACTTTCTAACCTTCCAGTGCCACCAGCAGTCAACCAGTCTATCCCAAGTAAGCTTTCCCTGGTCAATTGTCAAATGGTTTAGGAACTGTTTCCATATCTGTTGAGCAAATTCACATTCAAAGAATAAGTGGTTCAGAGTTTCCTCTGCCTTTCTACATAGCCAGCATTTAGAGGGACCTCTCAATCCCTTCAACTTGAGAATATCATCAGCAGGGATCATTCTATGGAATATTCTCCAGCAGCAAAAGGACATAGAAGGTGATAAGAATTTATTCCATAGCTGATCACCCCAGGGTATATGATCCAGCAGAAGTTTTTAGAATAGATAGCTTTGGTGAGACTTTGGTGGGAAGTGGATTGCCATAAGAGTTTATCAGCAAGATTTCTGTTGAATTTTATACTGACCACTTTGGTGATAGAATGAGGTTGAAGAAGGCTTGCTAACTTACCCAGGGAGCAGTTGTCCCCATCCCAACAATCAGCCACTTTCAAATCACTATTATATATATTGGTAATGGGGGAGAGCCAATCTTTAGGACACCAATTATCAAGCTAAAACTTGATGTCCCCATTACCAAGCTCCCAGCTGCAGTTAGCTTCAGCAATATGTCTGATTTTCAGCATTTTCACCCAAATTCTAGAGTCACCAGTTTTCCTTAAGACCAAAGTGGGGTGCTGATCTTTGCAGTACTTACTCAACATGAATTTTGCCCACAGTGAGATTTGGGGCCAGAACTTAATCCAGAGTTTACAGAAATTGACTTGGAGTCCTTAATGGCAAGGTTAATGGCCCAGTACACAGCAATGAGTTCAGTTTCAGTTGCATCATTGGCCAGGACAGGGGTATGAAAGTACAACAAGCACTTACCTAAATGATTTCTGTAGATTCCACCCACACCAGCACCATTTTTAGTAAAGCTACCATCAGTATTAACCTTTACAGTAGGATGATTTGGGGCTTTCCAATAGACTTTAATGACTTGAATAAAATCAGTCTTAGTGGAAGCACAAAAGTTAGAAATATTAGGAAAGCCTTTCCAATTAATCATCTTGTGCAAGTAAGTCACACAATTTCTGATAGTAGACCCCACATTAGGATTTGCATCTTCAAATTTGACCTTGTTTCTTTCCATCCAGATGAACCAAGCAATGGTGAAGGGGATAGCAGTGTACTTTCTAACCTTCCAGTGCCACCAGCAGTTAACCAGTCTATCCCAAGTAAGCTTTCCCTGGTCAATTGTTAAATGGTTTAGGAATTGTTTCCATATCTGTTGAGCAAATTCACATTCAAAGAATAAGTGGTTCAGAGTTTCCTCT
>NW_018164798.1:384813-385496 GCF_001263595.1 Phalaenopsis equestris | reverse complement strand
ATGTCCCCATTACCAAGCTCCCAGCTGTAGTTAGCTTCAGCAATATGTCTGATTTTCAGCATTTTCACCCAAATTCTAGAGTCACCAGTTTTCCTTAAGACCAAAGTGGGGTGCTGATCTTTGCAGTATTTACTCCACATGAATTTTGCCCATAAGAGTTTACAGAAATTGACTTGGAGGAGTTGTTCAAGGTCCTTAAACCCAATTCCCCCAGCAATTTGGGGTTTAGCAACTTTCCTCCAAGAAGCCCAATGCATTTGCTGTCTTTGACCAGCCCACAGGAATTTGTTAAACATTCTCTCCAGCTGTGCTTGGGTACTTTTCTTTATAGTAGTCATTTGTAGTATATAGGCTGGGAAGGTAGTGATTATGCTCTTTAGCAAGGTAATTCTTCCCCCATTAGATAAGAAGGTCTGAGTCCACCCATTAAGAAGGTTGGAAATTTTATTCAGAACCTCATCAAACTGAGTTTGTTTAGCTTTGTCAGAAATTAAGAGCACCCCAAGGTACTTAATAGAGAGTTGAGTATTTGTGAAACCAGTATAATCTGATGCCCAAAGTTTTTGAGTGGAGGGTACATTTTTATAGAAAACCATTTGACACTTTGCTGGATTAAAAGCCATACCTGAGAGAGCTTGAAAATTCTGGAGAGTTTGGAAGACTTTTTTGATAGCATTTTTGCT
>NW_018164798.1:381565-383230 GCF_001263595.1 Phalaenopsis equestris | reverse complement strand
CCTGTGTATATTATCTCTGAAGGTGTTCATCTTGGCAAGGTTAGGGGTTCTGCCTCCAGATTTTTCAGTGGCAGAAATGATGCAGTTGAAATTCCCCCCCACCAACCATGGGGATTTCACCTGTTGGATGATTTGAGTCAGCCTATTCCACAGCTATTTTCTAGCATCATTTGTACATCCAGCATAGGTAAAGGTAGCTTCACCTTTATGTTCATTCATATTGAATGAGAGGTGGAAAAATTGTGGATGATCAATTAGAATATCAAAATTTGTTTCTCTTCTACAAAAAATCCAAATTTTATTATTGGTGTTCCCAAAATGAGTGAAGCCAGCAAATTTTTTAATTAGGTTTTGAGGATTCTTGTGAACCATGGGTTCAAGAATAACAATTCACCACAGTTTGTATTTATAATTCAGGTATAAAACTCTTTTAAGGGATAGAGGGTTAGCCATCCCCCTTATATTCCAGCAAAGAAAATTAATCACGAAGTGGAGGATGTGGGGAAGGCTGGGATCTAGATCCAGTTCTTCCTTTAAGGAGTGGAGACCCATTCCTGATTTTATCAGCCTTCATAGATTGTACTCTTGCTTGTAAGGTTTTCTTCACTTCTGTACCTGGTTTTCTTCTTTTCCTTGCTGTTTTAACTTGCCAATCCTCCTCAATAGATTGTTTCAGTTCGTTAATGCTTTGTTCCTGTGGGGCTTTATCAAATTTCTCTGTGATGGTTTCCTTCCCCTTCTCAGCAAGCAAGGGGGATGTGGGTGTGACAATTGTGATTTCAGTATTTTCCTTCCTGATTGATCTGTGTAGTAAAGTGTCTTCTTGGCTATATGGTTCAGTTGGTTCTCCAAGAGGATCAATCTGTGTTGGATCCTCATGAGACCTTGGGGATGGCTCTTCAGACCTTGTATTGGTTTCCAGTCATTTTTCTAGCATAATTTCTTGAGTAATGCCCCTTGCATCTTCAGCCACAATTGTCCCAGTTTCTGTGTTGATTTTTCTTGCCATCTTCTTGTTTGGAGGGTGTAATCTATAACACTTATCAGTTGTATGCCCAAAAATCTTGCAATGTGGGCATTAAAATATCCTGCCAGAACCCATCAGCATAAGAACCAATCCAGATTCTCTTCAGTTCAGGGAGTGTGACATCTCTTTCCACTTGAATCCTAGTAAGACCAGGTCTAGCCTTGTTATAAGTGGGAGCACCCACTCTCAGAGGAGTTCCTAGTGCTCTACCAATATTAAAAAGGGCATTAAGATTAAAATAGGGTAATGGTAATCCAGGTAGCTTAAACCAAACGGGGACAACAGGAGCCTCTTTACTAGGGTCAAAGCCAGGGGTCCATTTGATGATCTTCATAACATTTCCACCAATGCTAACAGATTGTTTGGCAAACAATCTAGCATAATCTTCCTCAGCTACCAATTGGATTAGAAGGTGTCTCCTATCCAAAAGCCCAATTTTCCAATTACCTATGAACTTTAGAGAATCAAAAAAATTCCTAATTAGGTCCATTTTAGGGTGTCCTAGCTGAAATTTGCCCACAAGGGTGAACTTAACCTCTTCACTTGAATCCTCAACTTCCTTAGTAGTGAAATACACAGTTGTTTCACCCTCTTTAGTTCCTAGGGGGTGAATGCAAGGACTGCTTCCTTTTCCAGCA
>NW_018164798.1:349997-381240 GCF_001263595.1 Phalaenopsis equestris | reverse complement strand
TATATATATATATATATATATATTCCCAGCTTACAAAACGATTGAATTTTGACATATTTTCTCATGAATTTTAAGGATGGATTCTCCAGATTCAGTCTTGTCAATCTATCAAGAATTCAATTCACCAACAAATAAAGATATTTATTTCCCACAAAATGAGTTTGGAATATTCGATGAAATTCCATATATGATGAATAATCCAAGTCAAATAGTTGAAGACCCACTTGACAAGTTTGATTTATATCCTTATGAAAATTGTCTCCTCATAGAAAATTTCTCTCAAGAACCTCTTATGGAGCAATTTAATTTTGAGGAAATGGAGGAAGAAGTTGATCATAAGGATAAGGGTAAGAAAATTTGGGGTAAGAAAATTTGAGTGGAAGAAAATGATATTTCATTTTCTGTGTATTAAATTGGATCCAGTTCTAAAGCTGCTCCATTAACCCGTACTCAACGAAGAAATAGAAACCGGTCTCTTAAAAGGAGAAAGAAAAGAGATGACAGATCCAAAACTTCTGGATCAGACAATAATGTTTTAACTTGGAATAAGAATAAACTCTTCTGAGTACCCGTACAATATGATGATGACATATACTAAACTTTGAAGGAAGGAAAATCTCCATCTATTAAAAGGGTATATTCTGTATTTAAAAGGCTTGCCCGGAAAAAAAGATGTTCGATCTCTAAACTTCTAGATAAAATGGGGTGTGCATTTTCTACCACCATGAAAAGGAGAATCCTCGCACATGAAAATTCTGATTATCCAGAGATGAATCAACAATCAAAATATCAACATACTCAAATACCAACTAAACTTCACTTGGGATAAAAAATAGAAGATTCAACACTTCTAACATACAACATAAACACAACAAGTTGATCTTAGAAGCAGAAGAAACATCTGCAAAAATGCATTCTCTGGTAGAAATGTTGCGAGCTGCGCATTATTCATATTCACAATCTGATGATGTATTTCTTGAAATTCTTCATCCTATATTAAGAAATAATGTATGAAAACGTGAGTTATTAGAAAAAACACCATATTATATGAATACTTCCATGGAAATTCTGCAAGAAAATTATTGTAAGAAGAAACTTGTGAAAACATTTAAAGAAAGACTAAAAAAATTAAAAGCTGATATTAAAAGACTAGCTACACGAACCAAAGATAATTCTTCTAACAATCAAAGAGAAGAATTTGTGGAGGTAAATATGGTGGAAACTCGAGCCGCATCAGCAGCACGGGAAGCAAGAGAATCACTCCCCACTAATGAAGTAAACGAAACTGAGGAATTACGTATAACTCTCAAACAACGAGATGAAAAAATCAATCGTCTTGAGCAAAAATTTGAGGAAATGATGATGACTGCACAAAATCCTTTACAAATTACACCACAACCTACTGTTCAAGTTGTTAGGCCAGAAAACATACATATTTTCAAAGATAAAAGGGAACCTATAGACGTGGAAGAAAGTTCACAAAAGAAAAGGGATTCCACTCAAGGTGGAATTCTAGAAAAGGACAATACACAATTAGTAGAACAAAAGGTATTGGAAATAATGGCTCAAGTGAGGGTCGGATCATTAATTCCAAAAGGTAGACCTTACCCAGAGGAATTTGACTTAGACCAATATCCTAAGGGCTTTGTTCCACCTCTTTTCAAAATATTTGATGGAACTGGAAATCCACGACAACATTTATCTCACTTTAGAGCAAGTTGTTGCAATGCAGGTGGGAGTGATGTTCTTCTTTTTTGACAATTTGTTAATAGCCTAACTAGAGTAGCTTTCGAATGGTATGTTGAACTTCCTAATGGATATATTAAAACTTTTGTTGAATTGGAAAATCTTTTCATTCAACGATTCGCTCGAGCACAACACCACATAACAGTTGGAGATCTAGTTGTGGAAAAGTAGAAACCTGGAGAAACCCTAATGCATTACATTTTGCACTGGAGAAATCTTAGCATGAAATGTGAACCACCACTCCAGGAGCAACATGTAGTTGAACTTATGCTTAAAAAATATTCATGGTCATATAACATTTATGCTTAAAGGATTTCCAATAAAGTCATTTGAAAGGTTGCTCAGTAAAGTTGCTAATCTTCAAGAAGAAGCTAAGCAGATGGGAACAATAGAAAAGATAGAAAAGACTAAGCCAGTTAAGACATTTGAAAATAAATCCAAAACAATAGAAAAGGGTAAGTAGGTGATGCAAGTGCAACCAGAACAAAAGCGACAACGATAAGATAATAGCCAACAATCAAAAAAATGACTTTGAAAGTGAAATTGAAGATATAACACTCAAACTACGACAAGTACCGATTTCTATAGAATTGGAACCTTCCGATTCAGAAAAAAAAGGATTGGATAGTATATTACAGGAAATAATTGAAATTAACTTACAAAGTGAAAAGGTTTTACCTTCAAGAAAGACTACTAAATTAAAAGAAAAGCAGATAGTGACACAGGAGAAAATTGATCTTCCAGTACAAGAACGATTATCTGAAGAAAATAACGAGAGTTCTCGTAAAGTGGACTATAATGTAGTAGCCCATTTTAGAAAATTACCGGAAAAATTGAGCATTTATGATGTCCTTATCCTTTCTAAAGAAATGAGGGAATAATTAATATAAGCTCTTCAAGACCCTAAAATTTTTCTAACTCAACTCATTAGTAATCCTTTAAACGAGGCTTACTCATCATAAAAACAGACCAAGATAACTTTTTCTGATAATGACTTGTTACTTGGTACAACTGAACATAATCAGCCACTGTATATCACATTGAACATCAACAATATGATACTTCCAAGAGTACTTATTGATCTTGGTGCTTCAATTAACATCATGAGTTTAAGAAGTCTAGCATATTTGAACATCGGTGCAGATAAATTGACGACAGATAAGATGATGTTACGAGGATTCAATCAATAAGGAGAACGAGCTGTAGGATGCGTTACATTACTTTTGAAAATTGATGACTTTGTGACAATGACAAATTTCACATTATTGACTCTGAAACCTTTTTAAACGCCTCGCTCGGCCGACCATGGCTCCATGAACATAAAATGGTGCCAACTTCATTACATCAATGCATTAAATATTTACAAAAAGGACATGAATGTTGCATCATAGTGACTTACAACCATTTTCTGTCCATGAAATTGGTGTACATGAAGATGCTTCATACTACACTCCGATAGAGAAAATGATATTCTCTAGAGAGGGAGTAGTAAATAAAAACAATATAGATAAAAAGAAAATGAATGAGGAGAATAAAGAGAAACAAGTTGATGAAAACTCTTCTTTGATACATAAGAGTCTATTTCAAAGTCAAGCCCGAGGTAGACGTAGAGGTCGAAGGTGAGAAAGAAGCAATTCAGTGTTTGACAAAAAAAATCACCATAGTTCAAGATTTACCTGGACTCTGAAAAAAAAAGACAAAAGAACCACAGTTCAAAATATCTCTTGAAGAAAATGAGGAAAATGAACAATTTGATCAATGTATGAACAACTTAATCATTATGTACACGCTATGACTCTAACCCCGATTTCTCCTTAAAAAATTGAGGACATAGTGGTCAAAGAAGTAAATAGTGAAAATGGAAACTCAATAAAATTTTGACTTGGTTCTACATTTTCTAGTTCTGAAATAGATGTAATGTTAGAAGATGAAAATGAAAATGTTATGGCATCAATGAATATTCCTTTTGAGCTTTATTCTCCATGTTTTCAAAAATTATTTAAAATACTTTGATGAATAAGACTTGGTCATTGAATCAATCTCAAATTTTTGAAAAATTATGGAAATATAGCAAACGTCATCATAATTCTAAAGAAGGTATAGGGTTTGGTACCTTAGAACCTCTGGATGACATAGAATTTTTCCTTGTTATCACCAAAACATCAGATCTCGAGATAGAAGATGCACCACCAGAATTTGAAGAAGAAATTAAAATGACAATGGATGAACTAAAAGAAATAAACTTGGGAACTGAAAATAACCCGAAACTAACTTTTATTAGTTCTTTCCTTAATGACAAAGAAACAAAGGAAATATTCTAATTGTTAAAAGAATATAAAGTCTGTTTTGCTTGGAGCTATGACAAAATGCTATGACTTGCTCCAGAAGTTGCAGTCCATAAATTTGGAATAGATCAAACTGTAATCCCAGTTAAATAAAGACCAAGAAGGATGCATGTTGAAATAAAACAACAAGTTATTGTTGAAGTTAAGAAATTAAGCAAAGAAAACTTTATTCGAGAAGAAAATATCCGACATGGCTAGCTAATATAATGCTAATAAGGAAGAAAAATGGACAAATTTGAGTCTGTGTAGATTTCAGAGACATAAATAAAGCCTATCTGAAAGATGAATTTCCCCTTCCAATTCCAGAATTGATGGTAGATATTGCGTCCACACATGCAATAGTTTCATTTATGGATGGAATGTTAGGATATAATCAAATTAAAATGTCTCTGGAAGATGAACCAAATATAGCCTTCAGAACACTTATTGGCATATATTGTTACAAAGTGATGTCATTTGGACTAAAGAATGCTGGCGCGACATATCAAAGAGCTATGACACAAATTTTTGACGAGCTTAGACATAATTAAGTTGAATGTTATGTTGATGATTTGGTTGTCAATATTAAATAAAAAGAGGATCATGTGTACGATTTGAGAGTTGTCTTCGAACGATTACGACGATTTAATCATAAAATGAATCCTTTAATGTGCGCTTTTGGTGTCACATCCGGGAAATTTTTAGGATTTGTTGTTTTACATCGAGGGATTGAAATTGACCCCCTCAAAATTGAAGCCATTCTAAACATGCCTCCTCCTAAAAACTTAACCCAACACCGATCCTTTCAAGGAAAATTAGCCTATATTTGATGTTTTATCTCCAATCCTTCAGGTAGATGTCAAACTCTCACTGCCTTAACCAGAAAAGCCCCCAAATTTGTATGAGACAAAAAATGTCAACAAGCCTTTGAAAATATCAAACAATACCTGGTTACCCCTCCTATTTTAGTAGCTTTTATATTAGGGAGACCTCTTATTCTTTATACTGCAGCATTAGAAAATTCCCTCAGAGCTTTATTAGCTCAAATTAATGATCAGGGAAAAGAAAATGGTTTATATTATTTGAGTTGTTTCATGGTTCCTACTGAAGTAAGATATCCTGCAATTGATAAGCATTGTTTGGCTTTGATCTTTGTAGTGCAAAAGCTCAGACATTATATGTTATCTCATAAGGTAACTCTTATTTCAAGAGTCAACCCCTTACAAAATTTAATGACTCGACCAACACTTTCTGGAAGACTAGCAAGATGGGCAATGATATTACTTCAATTTGATATAAAATTTGTGTCGTTACGTGTTGTCAAAGGACTATATTTGGCAGACTTTTTTGTAGTACACCCTGTTCCAACTTGATCACCTCTTAATGATGATTTGCCCGAAGAGCAAATATTAGAGAAAAGATTCTGACACTGAACAATGGAAATTATATTTTGATGGAGCATCATCTTCTTGAAAAGAAAAAGACAAACAGACAGTCATACCTGGAAAAGCAGGAGTAGGATTAATCGTCATTACTCTAAACAAGATGATGATACCATTCTCCTATCATCTAACTGAATCATGTATAAATAACGAAGCTGAGTACAAGGCACTCAACTGGCTTAGAATTGATAATATCAATGAACATCAAACATATCGACATCTATGGCAATTCTGAACTGATCATAAATCAAATTGTAGAAAAATATAGATATTTAAAACAACGACTGGAACAATATTTTAATTACACTATGAAATTACTTCAGCAGATTCCCAACAGACATTCTTCCTGACTCCGAGACAAAATAATTCTTTAGCACATGCTTTGGCTAAACTTGAAAAAGAATTTGCTTGTCCAGAACAAGAAAATATTCCAATTTCTGTAAAAGTACGACGAGTTCTTTCCTCAATTGACATTAACAATCTTCACATGAATGGCAAAGATAAGATGATAATGATCATTGACAATGAAAAAGATGATTGGCGACGGTCGACTATCAAAGATTTACAAACTGAGAAATTGCCAGGAAATAATTCCTTGGCAACACAAATTAAACAAAGAGCATTGTCTTATGCCTTGGTAAATAATGTTCTGTATCGTCGATCTTTTTACGATCTTTTGATCAAACTTGGTTAAGATGTTTGAGTCAATCAGAAGCCCAGGAGATTGTTAAAGAAGAGCACTCAGGAGTGCACTCAGGCTTATGTGGAGTACATCAATTTGGGCCCAAAATGAAGATGAAAATCAAAAGAATGGGATATTGTTGGCCAAAAATGATGACTGACTGCCTTGAAAATGCAAACAAATGTCATCACTTTCAAGTTCATGGAGTTATTTTACATCAACCGCTTAATGTGTTACATCCAACAATTGCATCTTGGCCATTTGAACGTTGGGGCACATATATAGTGGGCCTAACAGATCCTCCATCATCCAAAGGACATCAATTTATTTTAGCTGCTACAAATTATTTCTCTAAATGGGCAGAGGCAATGCCACTTTGAGAAGTCAAAGAAGAACATGTTATCCAATTCCTTAAAACACATATCGGCTACAGATTTGGGATTCCTAGAAGAGTCATCTTGGATAATGGACTAGCTTTTAAAAACACAAAAATGAACAATCTCATACAAAGACATGGAATAGACTGAAAATATTCAACAATTTAATATCCAAAAGCCAATGGTTTAGTTGAAGCCTTCAATAAAACATTGGTTCAAATCTTAAAGAAAATGTTAGACAACACTCGAAGACAATGGCACGAAAAATTGATTGAAGCTTTATAGGCTTACAGGACTACATATGGAACACCGACACGATCAACGCTGTTCTCTTTGGTATATGGTTATAAAGATGTACATCCACTTAAAATTCAAATTCCTTCTCTAAGAGTTGCAATTGCTAACAAAATAATAGAAGAAGAAAATGCAAAGTTGCGACTTGAGGAATTTGAAAGTTTGGAAGGTAATCGGCTACAAGCCCAATAAAATTTAGAATTGTATCAAGCTAGGATGGTCCGAGCCCATGATAAATTGGGTCATCCAAGGACATTTCAAATCAGAGATTTGGTTTTAGTACTTTGAAGACCTTTACTTGCTCATTGGAAAATGTCCTGGAAATTTGAACCAATATGGGAAGGCACATATGCTATTAAAAAGACATATTCGGGAGGATCCTATCAATTAATCAACTTTAAGGGAGAAAGAGCTATACCCCCAATTAATGGGAGGTATTTGAAAAAGTATTATGCGACATGAAAAATAACAATCTATTTTATAATATGGGAAATAATAAAATTATAAATTCACTCTCATAATACAATCTTTGACTTTTGTATCTCATGGGTTCATTTCTGCTTATTAAGATAATGCTTAAAAAAGCATGAGTCTTTTATAAAATAAAATGATAACGATAAATAAATTATATTTTATTGAATAATAACCTGACATGTTACATTACCCTATCACTTGCAAGAAAATGTATAACAACAAGCTTTTATTTATTTTTCAGAATGGTGTATGTTTGGCTTTGGATTACCAGCATATAGATGAAGGAGCTAGGATATATTTTGACCTTGACTTACTATAGCTTGAACTAATATACCAAGGATCATTGTTATACATTGTCAATCAGAATGAGGTCAAGGACGAGACACCTACTATAGAGTTAAGAGCTCGAGAACAATATGACCTCATGGATGAGCAAAAATCTGACAATCACAAACGAAAGTTCAGTATTGGAAAACTAAAATCGATAGTGACAACTACAGCTCCAGGACTTGCAGAAGCATCCACAACTGGCATTAACAAACTTTCGTTGGGACTTATTTTTTCTCAAAGGTGAAATCGCAATAAGATATTGAAATGATAGGAAGAGAGACAACAAAAAGACAGGAGATATAAGGAGGACAACACCGATCAGTTTGAATTTCCCACCTTCGAGAGTCTACCTGGTGAAACATATTCTGTCTTGGGGATAATAGATTTGGACCTTGAGGAAGGAGATCTGTTTGAAAGAACCACTTTCACCCCGATTCCATATATACCTGCTCTAGACTTGGCAGTTCCAGACAAGGAAATTGGTAGAGGGAATATTTCTAAAGAAGAAATACGACAAATTTGAGCTGTTAAACGACAATTTTTTGAACAATTTAAACATATCAATGGACAAACCATCAATATACTAGAAGGCATTAAACTGTTCACTAGAGTATTTGATGAATACAAGCACTAGAGTATTTGATGAAGAATACAAGCAGGTGGCCATCATTAAACATGTGATGGAAGCTCATGATTTAGGCTGGGTTGGACGTCTTAAAAAGAGAACCTACTCTAAACCAAACAAGTGGATACGTGGCAAAGGGAGGCTGACAATCTAGTACGGATGCTGCTATAACTATGCTAAAGACAAAGAAGGAAATCCTCCGGGAATTCTATGAAATGAATAGGTAGATCCAATGCCTACAGTGATGATCCAGATCGTCAGGCAGCTCGTTACCTGGGGGATAATGCCATCAAGTTGTATCCCGGATAGTAGTCTTATCAATATCTATGATGAGTGCGACTGCATCCCACTTCATATTGATAGTCATGACTTTAAAAGGCCTTTTTGAACAATATCGCTGATGAACAGGTGTTCTATCATGTTTGGAAGAGAGATATTAATCATGGGCCCAGGAGAACTTTGAGGCTCTTATCAAGTTCCTCTTCCATGGGGGCCGGTCTTGGTTTTACAGCGCAACAGAGCTGATATATCTAAACACTTCATTCCAAGTGTAAGTAGACATCGTATCTCAATAGCATTACAAAGAATGCAACCAGTTAAACACCCAGATGGATATCAACCAACTCTAGAACTCGAAGGACTACAACCTATAAAATTACCATGACCCTATGGATGTCTAAGCACTCGAGGTATATTCGACAAGATTTAACTTAGAGTGCTATATAATCAAGTTGGTCTAGTAATGCCCAGGGTTGTGAAAATGAAATATGACATGACATATGACATAATCTTTCTATGGTAGTAACTTATCAAGATATGATGTCCTGTCTATAACATATGATGTATTACCAACTTTCTTATCAATATGGTTATTAATGTACATTATATGGAATGATGAAAATAAAATTCTCTAGTTGTCTGCAATGTCTATGTTAGTCCAAGAATGCCAAATAGTACACCTACAGACAAAAATAATATAAATTATTACATTTTAAATTTTAGACCAAATTCTCTGCAGAAGTTTCCATACAGAGTATGTTTTCATACTCATCACTCTCTTGACTAGGAAATATGGTATTTCCTTTACCTCTTTGAGATAGGATATAAGTCATACAACATTCCTTCCCAAAACCTATAGACAGACATTTGACATTTCTGAGAGATGGTATGATATCCATTCTCTCTTGTGAGGAAATGTGGTATTTCCTTTATCTCTTTGAGATAGGATATAAGTCGTATAGCATTCCTTCTTAAAACTGACAGACAAACAAAACTGACAGACTTAAAACTGACAGACAAACATTTGACATTTCTGAGAGATGATATGATATCCATTCTCTCTCTTGATTAGAAAATATGGTATTTCCTTTCTCTTTGAGATAAGATATAGTCGTATAGCATTCCTTCTCAAAACTTACAGACAGACATTTGATATTTCTAAGAGATGGTATGATGTACATTCTCTCACTTGATGAGGAAATGTGGTATTTCCTTTATCTCTTTGAGATAGGATATAAATCATATAGTATTCCTTCTCAAAACCGACAGATAGACATTTGACATTTCTGAGAGATGGTATGACTGAGAGATGGTATGATATCGATGGTATGATATCCATTCTCTCTCTTGATGACGAAATGTGGTATATCCTTTATCTCTTTGACATAGGATATAAGTTGTATAGCTTTCCTTCTCAAAACCGACAGATAGACATTTGACATTTCTGAGAGATGGTATGATATCCATTCTCTCTATTGATGAGGAAATATGGTATTTCCTTTATCTATTTGAGATAGGATATAAGTCGTATAGCATTCCTTCTCAAAATTAACAGACAGACATTTGAAATTTCTGAGAGATGATATGATATCCATTCTCTCTCTTCATGAGGAAATATGGTATTGTGGTATTTTTTTTATCTCTTTGAGAAAAGATATAAATTGTATAACATTCCTTCTCAAGTAAGAGCATTGAAATTTCAAAGATGGTATAAGAACTCCTTTCATGAAATATGACATTCATTTTCCTATGACTACATGATATGCCATCATCAATGATTGGCCCTTTCGGCCAACACCAATATGTGTGGCATACTTATTTAGTATCCCACACATATGGGGGGCCCATTTGTTAACTTCACTTTAGTGAAGGTCTTGACACAATGTTCATGGACAAAAAATTAACTTGAGGAATCTTAAGACTTAAGATTCTTAGACATATTCAAAAAACTTGAAACTTGAAAATGATCATTGTGGTATTGTGGTCATTAAGATAAAAGAGTCTACCAATATTAACTACTTTAGACATTTCTAGGATCATTAAAACCCTAGAAATTAAAATTACCCTCGAAACATTCTTTTTGAATCTTAACATTGATAAACCCTAAAATAATCAGATTAGTGGTGAAAGATCCTAACCTGGTCAAATTTTTGACTTAATGGCCATTTTCATGATCAAAAAGTCAACATTGACACTTAAATGATCTAATTGATCAATTTTGACTCATATAGTCAATTTTGGTCAAATTGATCAATTTTGGTCAAATTGGTGAACTTTAGACAACTTGAATCAATTAATCAGTTTAAGCCCTAAAATTGTCAAATCAGGGGGTAATAAGCCCTGATTGGGTCAAACCTTAACTTAAGAGGTTCTTTTGGTGACTGAAAAGTCAATTAATCTAATTGGTCCACTTTGACTCATATAGTCAATTTTGGGCAAAATGGTCAACCCATGACTTAATGACCACCACTTTGAGTACATTGAGTAACATTTGACCTAAAAGTCAAATTGGTCTAAATAGGCGATCTAAGGCATAATGATCATCATGTTGACCATCATGGTAACCTAAGGGTCAATTCTGGTCAACAAGACCAAATTATTCCATACCATCAAACCCATGGACTTTATGACTAACCCAACCATAACAAGGTTGGGTGTGGGTGGGTCACATTGATTGGACTACGATTGGTCAACCTAAGTCAACCCAAGTCAACATTGGTCAACCCTAGTCAACATTTATCAAATTTGGTCAAATCAAATTTGGTAAGTCAACATTTATCAAATTTGGTCAAAATACCCAATTATGAACCAAAAATGATAGAAATTAAACAAATAATTAATTCTAAAATTATTTTGATTAATTTATTGGCCAATAATAATATTTCCAAATTTTTTTATTACATAATTAATTAAAATGAAAATATAATTAAAAAGCCATTTTGACATGTGACATCATGTTTGACATAATAAATTATTTTAAAAATTCCGAACCCATTAATGACATCATGGGTGACCTCATATGAGTTACCCATAACGCATAAGACCCATAGGACACCTATGACATGACAATTTTTCAATGAATGACCAAATACAAAAAAGGTCATTATAAAGGTATCATGAGAGGAATAATGAGTTTATCCCTCATAAATTCTAGAAAACGGAAGTGTTGAGCTCATCCTTCACCTCCCTCCTTCTCCAATGAAGAAAGAACTCGTATAAGCCTCATCCTTCTTGTGATTAAAAAATCATAAAATCGAAAAATAAAATGTGAAAGATGATGATAAGGAAGATTATGTGCCACTCTATCCTCAAGACCATTAATTAACCATTGAAGCTTATGTGGTAAAGGTCATTTCAAGCCCTTTGACCTACCAAATTCACCACCCAAACTAGAAATAGGGAAAAGCCAAAATTTGAGCTCAAAATTTAACCTAAACAAAGACCTCTACGGATAATTCATGGGGAGATTGATCCATGCTGATCATCATCCTAAATACTTATCCACAGTCAAGATAACACCTCTCTTGCCTCCTTCAAATGAACCTAGGCTCTCCAGACACCATGAAGGCTTATAAATGGAGCTACCTGAAAAAAAAGGAAGAGGAGAAATTGAGGAAACCATCCACACTGCCCAATTCCCAAAACTCCCAACACTAAATATAATCCCTACATTCTGAGCAATTGATTCCCCATGGAATTCCCCATGGAATATTCCCCATGGAATCAAGGCATGAAACCCACTGAATCTCCTCAATTTAGCCATCTCAAAAAACCCCAAATCAAGGACATTTTCAGGTCTAACATAAACTCTACCCAATCTTCCAATTAACTCTTCCTACATCTTATCTATGGTGTAAGAAGAAGATTCCATTCAAAATTGGATCTTCCTTCAAGCCTTAACTTAGTTCGAAATTAAACTGTGACCCCTCCCGATTGAATTCCCCCATAGACCTGATTTCACTCCAAATTGAGCATACTAGAAGGATCGTGAGGACTTGGCGATCGTTTCGGATCGTTTCGAGCAAACTTGATTCGAGCAAACTTGATTGAAGCTTCACTTCATCAAGCCAAGGTATGGCCATTTTGACCTAAGTATCTTTAAATTCTAATCAATTGTGAAACCAACCATTTCAAAACTCCATCATCATCATATGGATGAATTCACCTCCTTCAAATGAAGCTATAGAGCCAAAAATCATGAAAGTCCATTAAGAATCCATCAAGATCTTAAAGTTTTCATATGGATGGCTCACGGGATAATGGCTCACGGGATAAGCTCGGATAAGCTCAATGAAGGAGATGAATGGATGTTGTCCATTTCCATGTTTCAAAAATGGACAACTCAGATTTAATCATGGCTAATCCGGTGGTCAGGATCCCTTAAATTCAAAATAATCTTAAATTAATCAAAAATCCATAATTTGACACAAAAAAAACAAAAAAATAAGACAAAAATATCTCTGAACTCAAGATAGTGAGTAGAATATTAAGGACATGAAATTATGATTTAATAAATTATAATTAATTTTTAATTAATTATTTACTCTCTGGAGTATTTTAATTATTAAGAATTATTTATAATTTCAAAAATTCTAAAATTTGTAGACATTTATCTCTAGACCCTTAGGAATCCTCCCTCATTTTTCCTAGGCTAGTAAAATCCTTTAAGACACAATTTCCTAATTTTCAAGACACTTTGCAATTATTTTTTTAAATAATTATAAAAATGAAAATTAAGGAAAAGGAAAATTAAAAATGGTTAGAAAATTTAAGGTGACAGACAATAACCTTAAAATCACAATTCTCAAACCTTTAAACAAATTAAAATAACATGTTTATATTAGGGTTAAAATTTATTAAACTTAAATTAATATCTTAAACCCTAAAAATCCTCCTCTCACTATAGTTAGTTCATTTCATCATGGACTGAGTCAAAATTGAGTCTAACTCAAAATAGACTCAAATCAAACTTTAATTAGGTCTAAAAGACACCATTAGACTTAATTAACCCATTAAACCTTAATTAAATTAGGTTTAATAAAAAATCAAACCTTAATTAAGTCTTAACCACATTTAGACCTAATTAAACCTTAGTTAAACCTTAACTACATTAGTTTTAACTCAATACACACCTAATTAGGTCTAAACCACATTTAGACTTAATTAAACCTTAGTTTAACCTTAACTACATTTGGTTTAACTCAATACACACCTAATTAGGTCTAAACCACATTTAGACCTAATTAAACCTTAGTTAAACCTTAACTACATTAGGTTTAACTCAATACACACCTAATTAGGTTTAAACCACATTTAGAGCTAATTAAACCTTAGTTAAACCTTAACTACATTAGGTTTAACTCAAAACACACCTAATTAGGTTTAAATCACATTTAGACCTAGTTAAACCTTAGTTAAACCTTAACTACACTAGTTTTAACTCAATACACACCTAATTAGGTTTAAACTACATTTAGACCTAATTAAACCCTAGTTAAACATTAACTATGTTAGGTTTAACTTAACAAAGCCTAATTAGGCCTAAACCACATTTAGACCTAATTAAACCCTAATTATACGTTAACTACATTAGGTTTAACTCAAAAAATATTAATTAGGTCTAACCCTTGTTAGACCTAATTAATCAATTAAACCTTACCAACATTAGGTTTAATTAATCTTAAACCCAATTAGACTTATCTTAAACCCAATTAGACTTCCAATTAGACTTAACCCATATTAAATCTAATTAATCAATTAAACCATACCAAAAATAGGTTTAATTAACCTTAAACCCAATTATACTTAGCCCATAGTAAGTCTAATTATTGAATTAAACCTTACCAAAATTAGGTTTAATTAACCTTAAACCCAATTAGACTTAACCTACATTAAGTCTACTAATCAATTAAACTATACCAAAATTAGGTTTAATTAACCTTAAACCCAATTAGACTTAACCTCTATTAAGTAAAAAAATTAATTAAACCTTAACTAAATTAGGTTTAATTAACCTTAAACTAATTAGACTTAACCCATATTTAGTCTAATTAATTAGTTAAACCTTAACGAAATTAGGTTTAACTAACCCTAACCTAATAACATTAGACTTAAGCTCAACCCACATTGGACTTAAGTCAAACCTATAACTTAGGTTCAACCCAAAATAAATTGAAGTCAACCAAACTCTAGGTTCAACATATACTGAACCTAAATATAGGCTTAAATTTAGGTTCAATTCAAATTGAACTTAAATCAACATAAACTTTAGGTTCAATCAAAATTGAACCAAACTCAACTCAACCCTTAAGTTCCACTTATATCAAACCTAAATACCTTAAGTCCTAATCACATTGGACTTAAAATCATATTAAACTTAAATCCTTTAATTGACATGTGACCTAAAATAGAAAATAATACAACTTACTGACATAAATAAAATTCATCTTAAAAGACATTAAAACTTAAACTTTAACTTTAACAAAAAAAATAATAACTTAAACATCTGTGTTCAAATTTATGAAGATTTCTTGGACGACGCAATCTATGATTTTTGACAAGAATCTTCCAGTCCTGGTTTAAACACATTTGGGACTAAGTAAATTTGAATACTTCACGGCCCCGAGACGACAGAGCCATAGACTTCTTGATCGGGTTGTTTAAGAATCATTCAACCAATTAAACGACCAACTAAAACTAATAAATTTGACAACATGGCTTGATGTTAATCATGTTCTCTTTTGCAGGTTTATTGAAGACATGAAAACAAAATTTTGCTCTAGATTTCCTTTGCGTGTTATAGGATGTGCTAACTCTATTTTGCAGGACGGCATTCAAAAGCAAAATTTCAAGATATTAAAACCAGACAAAAACAAACAAAACAAAATGACATGACATAAAAACAAAACCTAAAATGTTTAGGACAATGACAAAATCTAAAACTTTTAGGATAATGACAAAACCTAAAATTTTTAGGACATTTGCAAAACCTAGAACTTTTAAGATAGTAAAAAAAAAACCTAAAAATTTTATGACAATGACTTTCAGGATAGTGACAAAGCCTAAGAATTTTTAGGATTATCTCGACACATATTGATATTTTCTTGAGATTGAATGATTAATGTTCATCTCTTCAAAATGAATGTTTGACGTTAATCAGGAGTGTCTTAAATAATCATCTAAGATGTAATTAACTATAAAAGCTTGATCTTATAGGAGACTTAAAGGATTCAAAGAGAACCTTTGGCTATAAAATTTTTTTGGAAAATTTTAGCAATGACATATTCTAAAGATTTCCATTGTAGGTTTATCACCTAATGTTTTCTTTCTCTATCTTCTATTGTTCTTAGTCCTTTCCTCTTCATTATCTAAATTTCTTGAAATTCTAAGGATTCTTGATATAATCCAAATAAAATAAGTCATTCAAAAATTAGGACAAAGAAATATATAAAATAGAGATTTGGCGACTCCTCAAAACGACAATATCACAAAACGACACGAACCCCTCTTGACCAAGTGACCCGACCCGCCATGGGGGTGCCCGATCGCCACCAGGATCGTCATCCAAATTTACATGGTTTTCAAGATTTGTAGAGGTAGAAGCAAGATAAAATTTGATTGTCTTTGAACCAGCGTTACAGACTTCCTTGACCTCTAAACTGTCGACCTTTTGACGGAGAATCAGAGTAAGGGAAATGGTGTTCGCATAGTGGTTTATCCGATCATACATCGTCTCATATTCACTTTTCTCCACAACTTTTAAGGATATCTCATACTGAGGTTTCCTCTATTTTGTCATCATTATTTCATCTTCAGAGTTGTCTTCATCACCAATGTTGATGGTCAGCCTAGTTCTTTCAACAATTAAATTAGTCCTTCCTTGTCCATGTCCCCGGCCTCGACCTCAGGTTCACGAACTAAAAGAACCCCCACCAATTAATCATAAAAGAGTGATGGAATATAACTGAGGCAGATTTGAATGGCTTCCTCTTTGTGATTCTTCTAAACTTTCACTTTTGTTTGTCATAATTTTACAAGAGAAGACAATTATCTTTGGAGGCGCGAAGTAGGCGACATCCTCATGAATACTAACTTCATGAACTAAAAATAGTTGTAGATCTCCCTTGATGTAATGTTCATATCATTCCTTGTAATACTTAATGCATTGGTGTAAAGATGATGGAATCATATTGTGTTCATGAATCCATGGTCAACCAAGTAGACCATTAAAAGAGGTCTCGGCGTGGATGATATTAAATTTAGCGGTTGTTATGAGTTCTCCAACATTCATAAGCAATGTAATTGATCCAAGGACTCTTTGAAGGGCTCTCTCTCCCTTTTGGTTGAATCCTCTTAGCATCATTTTATCAGCTGATAGGTCGTAAGTTCTTGAGCTTCAATTTTAATAGGTCAATGTCCGTAGACTCATCAAGTTGAGTGATGCTCCAGGATCTACTAAAACTCTGGACAACACAAATCTACCAATGTTAACGAAGATGTTGACGGAGATGTAGAGTGGACGATTGTGGTCAGTGGTATCGAGCAGCAAGTCTTCATCTGTGCAGGTTCAGGTTATCCCAGATTGTTCTTTCAATAAGAAAACTTCATCTGAGGATGTGCTGGCCAATTGAGCTAAATAAATATCATTTCCTTAGACAGGATCAGAGCGTCCGTAGATCCTTAATCTTTCCAGGAACTTCTTAAGATGAGCTAGCATGTTGTAATCCACTTTATGTGATTCTCCCATTTTCTCTTGGTTATGTGGTTCTTCCACTGGCGGAGGTGGAGGTAGCTCTTCTTGAGTTATTATTTGATTTACTTTATCTATTGGAGTTATTTTTTGGGGTAATACTCTCCCACTCCTCAAGTTTACTTCTATAACTTTTTCTTCTTGAGATATCATTATTGAATCTTCTGGTGTTTTTTCTTTTTTGGAAGGATCTAAGTTGATGGCAAGCGCTGCACTGCGGTGCTCAAGGATTGGTTCCTCACTCCTGGTGCTGTCATAAGAGATATTTTTGATGTCTTCTTTGGTTTTGTTAGCGAGTTTTCAGACTCAAGTACAATTTAAGGATCATTTTAGGGATCAAGATCAAAGTTAGATTTGTCATACTTGATTACGTCATCACTAAAAACAGTTAAAATGTAGCAAAAATGACAATCATTATATTTGTAAGACCCCAGAGGGGTAAAAAGATAATTTTGCAAACTCAGAGGATTTAGGATTTTCTTCCCCGAATCTGAGATAACTAATCTAGTAGAGGCAGCCCCTATCCTACCCCCCGTGCTATCAATCTTTGTATTGGTGTTCTTCTTCTTCTTTGTCTTTGATGATGATGGATATCATGGTGAAATCTTCATCTCGAGCTTGGCAGGCTGAAAACCCAGAATGAAGGCTTGTTTCGAAGCGCTCTGAATCTGATTCAATATTTTCTTAGATGATTTTCTCCAGACTATACTCCATCTATCTTTTCTAGTATATGGGTCAATCGGAGAGATGATTTAGCCGAAATCATATTTATGGAACCTTTTTCAGGTTCTTTTAAATATTCTTTCAGGATCGTTATATTCCCTTCTTTAAGGTTCCTGTCAAGCCAGTCTTTAAATACAAAACATTCTTCTATAGTGTGTCTAGTAATCTGTGATACAAGGAATAATTTGGTTGATCTTTCTTGTTGATCTCTTCAGGTTTATTTGGATATGGTAGTCTGACCTCAGACTTCTTCATCAGACTTTTGAACATTTTGGGTATGACTGCATCTTTGAAGGAATATCCCACTTTCCTATGTTCTTCAATGGTCCTTTTCTTATTCTCTGTCAGATACGATCCTCCCAGAGGCGATTGCTGGCTAGACTGACCATACTATTGTGTTTGTTGTTGAGTGTGCCGTGATGACGATTGACGAGGATTTTTTGCATGTATCTTCATTGGTTGTTTTCCTTTATCAACAGTTGCCACTATTCCGGCTTCTGTTCAAATGTTCTGGTTGTCTTGGATTTCTCGTGAGAATCCATATGTTTAATTTCTTCTTGAAGATTGCTGGCTTTACTAAGTAGCTTCTCAAAAGATTTAATGATGAGTCCTTCAAGAATGAAAGCTATTGGCCCATCGATGTTTTTGAGTAAAATCTCAATCACGTGATGTTCCTGTAGCTGAGGTTCACATTTCATGCTAAGGTTTCTCCACCTCAAGATGTAATCCACTAAAGTCTCATTGGGTTTTTGATTTTCCTTCATGAGATCTCCACTAGACACATGATGTTGCGCTCCAGCAAATCTTTTCACAATTAATTATTCTAAGTCAGAGAATGTCTTAACTGATTTAATTGGGAAAATCAACATACCAATCGAAAGCAATCCCTGATAGACTGCTGATAAACAGTTGGAAGGGTAAAGCTTCGTTACCTCTTGTGTTGCACAACAGTCTTGAAAATATGCTATGTGCAGTCTCAGATTTCTAGTCCCATCAAATATCTTAAAGTTTGGGGACATAAAACACTTAGGAAAGGGTATGCCATCAAATTATTCCAGGTAAGGTCTACCCTTTAAAACTAATGCACCACCGTTAGATTGGGTTAAGGCCTCCCGAACTTGCTCGACCATTTACCTAAATTCCTTCTCTAGCATGGCACTTGATGGAGAATCCTTCTTTTGTTGCTCATCTTTGTTTGCTGAGGCAACTTCCCTCCTTTCATTCGTGATATGTATAATATCTGGTTGGTTGATTTCTGGAGAGGCTAACTGTGGTACTTGAGATTGTCCTTGAACTGTGGCCATGATTGTCCATGGTTGTCATGGCTGCAGCCATCTCTTCCATTATTTTCTCCATTTGGTTGATTTATTCATCCCTTAGAAAGATAGTCCTACACAGCTCATCTATGGCATTCTCTTCGATGTGAGGTTGAGCCTCGCACATAGATGCAGTGGCTCTGGTATCAATGACATAGATATATATGAAAATTTCGTCGAGTTAATCATTGAAGTCAAAATCTTCATCATCATCATCAATAAAAACTCCATTTTCTCGCGGGTAATTCAGAAATCTCAACCCTGAGCTTTTTGACATTGCACATAGATGCAGTGGCTCTGGTATCAATGACATAGATATATATGAAAATTTCGTCGAGTTAATCATTGAAGTCAAAATCTTCATCATCATCATCAATAAAAACTCCATTTTCTCGCGGGTAATTCAGAAATCTCAACCCTGAGCTTTTTGACATTTTCTTCGATTATTGATTCTTGGATTGTCTTAAGATTTGGAGGACCCTGTTGGACCTCCTCCGCTTGTTCCCCCACCTCACTGGCAATTGCTGCAAAAGTGTCAGATACTTCAGACCCTGACTTCATTCTATGATCCTGCCCTATGGGCTTACTAGATTGTATTGGTACAACGACCTTGGTTATCCATACCTTTTTCTTTGACAGTGATGTCTTGAGATGGAGTGTATCGGTAGGAACATTAGTATGTTGAGAAAAGGTATGCTCCTCATGTTGCAAACTAGATACAGTCTGGGCAATCCCTTCATCTTTTCCTTTGGAACTTTAGGATCATCTCTATAATGGGTGATTGGTAGAATTCTTGGACCCATACGTGACTCAACTGGTTGACGACCCTACGGTCATAGTAACAGTTGAATCGGTGGTGACAATAGCGGTATCAACTCTTCTTCCTAAGCATAACCAGACATGAATGCGAGCAGGCAGATTTTCAGTTAACTTTCAAGATTATTTGGCAGATTTGACGTCCTTTAAGATTTCTTTCTTCATGCAAGGGGATACTGCATGTCCCACTCGTTTAAGTAGTTCACGTTTAAGTAGTTCACTTTGGCAGCTAGCCTCTTAAAAATTGAACTGACTCGGGTGATAGGAGTAGACTTCTTTCTCTCCACACTATGTCCATGAAGTGATGGTAAAGTAGCGTTGATCTTCTCAATACTCTCGTACCCATTGGTATCCATTAAAGGGTGGAATCTACTTCCTCACAGAAGTGGATAAGTCTCCGATAATCTTGACTCATTCTGGTGAGGATCTTCATCAATAGGTACCTCTTTAGGAGTATGGGCTTTAGTAGCCCTCCGAACCTTTCTGTTGTGGTTTCTCCTTTGGGTTCAGGTTAACGGTGCAGTCCTAGAAATTGATCCAATTTCAAATACTGAGGGTGGGATAGCTAACCCTTTAGTTGGGTCTTCAATGATCATAACTTCTTTTCCCTTAGCAGTAGCGGGAACAACAGGCTCGGTATATGTCGTGCGATAGTAGTCTTGACCTTCTTATTAGAAGGAAAGTATTGAAGGCAGTTCAGGTTAAATTCAGCAGATGGCTCCTGGACTTCTGGAGTGGCGACTTTCATCCTGACGAACAGAGTTTTCCCGAGGGTGACCTCGAGATCTTCAAATCCGGCTCCAAATTTCATGGTGAGAATGACATTGTGGGCATTTCGGTTCATTGGCAGGTCGCATGAAAAAGTTGGCGTTGGGAACACCATTGCAACAACTTTAAAAAGGAAAGTTCTAGGGTTAGCTTTTTAGCCAATACCTCGTTATCGTAGTGCGAGCACTAAAAATTAACAGAGGTCGATCTGTAGACTGGGTATGTCTTTATTTAATTTATGGAAATTTTAAAATTTTAGTAAAAATAGTTTGAAAGTAGAAATATTTAATTAATATAAGGAGAATTAAAGAGCACGCGCATTACGA
The DNA here is from genome assembly GCF_001263595.1 of Phalaenopsis equestris. NCBI lineage: Eukaryota > Viridiplantae > Streptophyta > Magnoliopsida > Asparagales > Orchidaceae > Phalaenopsis > Phalaenopsis equestris. Next base: position 359,969 of record NW_018164798.1, on the reverse strand, counting down.
CACAATTTGATTTAATTTACAAATCAGCAAATCAATCTTGAAAGAGAGATGTGAAGTGGTTAGGACCCAGTGCGGGACCAACTTTACAATGCACAATGCCCAGGTGGAACTAATCCACCAACACACCTATTAGGGATCCTACCCCACATGAAGATTAAAAAGTCTATAATTGCCTCTTGAACCTCTCTTTTCAAAGGTGATTGTACAGACGGTTCTGAAGTCCAAAGACTTGACTGTACTCACCCAAGAAAGAAATGGGTGGAGCATGCCAACGGAAGAAGGGTAATCTGGTCTATAATGGACATGGACACATTCCTGATGTTTGATGATAATATTCCCTAATTTGAATGGATAGAAAGCCAGTCCCCAGCGGAGTCGCAAAAAGCTATCGACACTATTTTTTTGGTTGGAGGAGTACCCCGTCGGAAGGACATTTTAATTTACATATATATAAGTTTTAGAGAAATATGAAAACAAACTGACCCCATAGTTTTCACAGTTTAAACGAAAGAACATTATACCTCAAACTTTGTATCTATGACAATGGATAAGCACAAAACTTGAGGATGAGAATCTATCAAATAAACTAAAAAATATAACATCAGTTTGGTCTGCAAAACCATTTTGTTTGCCAACAATATCCCCTATTTAAAATGAAGAATTAAATAAGGTTTATTTTGAGCTGGGCTACGACAAGCTTCCTTTAAGGGAAAGCCACTATAGTTAATTACATCTTAGATAACAATGGTCACCTAAGAAAACTCTCAATAAAAATCAAGAAATGTTATCTTCAAAGAGGTCAAAAGGATAGGACTTTTCAATAGAGTCGGACAAAGAGGTGTGAAATGAGAATGACTCAAATTTGGAACATTTTATTATAGAACCCAAAGGAGCAAGAACTAGGGGATGTCATAGATCTGGAGGAGAACCTCGATGACTTCCCAATTTATCCAATTGTTTGGTTTCAGTTTTGAGGAGATATTATTTGAGTGTTTCATTCTATAAATTTTATTATTTAGGGCTTACATTCGTGTGAAATGATCACACAAATAGCATTGAAAATGTGAGGATTTTGGCCATGATTAACGACAACCTCGGAATCCTAAGACGAGTTAGGGCTTATATTGTACAACAGAGCTATACAAAGGCCTAAAGATGAGTTGAGGATTTATGTTGCACTAGGCAGACAACCTTGAAATCCTATGGCTTGTTGTTTAATTTTAAGGAATGGTTTAGCTGATGTAGACATGCTTTGTTGTTTAAGACGGTCGTGGTGCCCAAAATGCTAGCTCCAAGCTCCTTGCCGTGATGAGTTTAAGTTTTCTAATGTGTCTGGTTATGTGTCTGGTTATGATGTTCTGGTTATGATGTCAAATCAGATGTCCCTATAGTTGTAGTTTTTTAAATGTTACGGGGCATATTAAAGTTGACTCGAGCGACACCGTTTAAGATCCTACGGTTTCCTCGTTTTGGTACCACTATTTTCTATGGGATTTACTTAGTCCAAATGAATTTACTAAACTCAACTTAATGAGTTCCATACTTTTATTTATGCCGTGGGAAGCCTCGTTAGCAACCATATGTTACCTTGTCTGAGGGATTCTCGATCATCCGATAGAGACGTCTTAATTTAGTTGCAATTATTTTTTTTGTGATGTTTGTGATTAAATTTTGAGTGGTATTATATTTTGAATGTTGTGACGGTGAATTTCATCTTGGTTGATTTTAGTTTTGGTTGACGATTATCCTAGCAGTTTTAGTTTTCATGTAGGGTGACATCGTTGTTTAACATGCAGGTTTGTGTTTTTGTGTTCATACATGCAGGTGAGTAAGTAAAACAATGTACTGAAAAGTAAAGTACGAGAAAAAAAACCGGTAAGTAAATCACAATAAAAATGTACCTGGATGGTGTTCCCGTCATCTTCAATTGAAACTCAAAATGCATGTGAGAGCATTTATACATTAAAAGAGCTTTATGTAAAGCGGGGGATCGAGAAGACAAGGTTCCAATGATCTACCAAATCTTAAATCATATCTTGGTGAACCTCTATTAATTCATTTGAGGATGATTTCATTAATCAAAACATACTAATTTTACTAGACCTCAAAGTATCCAAAAGGTTAGGAGGAAGAAGTAGGTTCATGCTTCTTTCTCACCGCCTGGTGAAAATTCTCGAGCTCAATTAAACTTATTATGTTGCTTAATAATTCATCCTATAAATACCTCTAGTGCTCAGTGAACATCGATGTTTCAATGATCACTAAGGGTAAGGTGATTATCATTTGTCATTTAATCTGAGAATTACGTGGGTAAAAATCCTTAAATGGGGCAAGTTAATGCTGTTAATACACTTCGCCAATTTTAGTTATAACTTGGGCTTGTAGTGTTTTTTTTAAGGTGTTCAATTTCTAGTTACATTCACTTTTCTAATCCTCATTTACCTAAATTTGTTTTAGCCTAGGTCACTACTAAGCCCTTAAGACCTTGGTGGATACATGAGTAATTTTTGAAAGAAATTGAATTTTAAGTGATAGTAATTCATCATCAAAATGTTTGAATGTCATTTCAACACCAAATAGGGGTATTAAATTAGTGAGCTATTAACATCCAAACTCATACCCCTAAGTCTAGGATCATTTAATTTAATAGACCTCCAAATTTTAATGATTTAGGAGATTTAGGGATTAACAAAATTGAAATTGGTTTCTACCAATTAATTCCTTTTGTTTCAATCATCTGAACAAGTTAATTAGGATCAAAGATTGCCCATTTCCCTTTCTTGAATTAAGCCTAAATGTTCGTCAATACCAAATTTCTAAAATTATACCTTTGCCCCTGAAGCTCTATCACTTCATAATTCATCAAATTCAATTCAAATGACTTTGGAATTTTTATTCTACCTCACTCATGGGTCAATTAAGACATCAAAGGAGAAAATGTGATTTTTCAAAATTTAATTTAATTTATATAATTATTTACAACCAAAAATAGAAATTTTAAAATAAAATTCAATAACTTGACCAAGGCAAAGCCTAATCACTTGAAATTTTTACTTGAGGTCTACTTAGACCAAATAACCACTTAGACCAAATTTCACGATTTTTTGAGTTTCATTTCAATTATTAGAATCATTTTAAGTTCTGAAGTGTTAATTAATTATAAAATATTTTAAATGTGGAAAATTAAGTTTTATATTTTTCTTAAATCTCTCCAAGGTTAAGGAACCTAGAGAAACGAACTTCATAATTTTATGATTTTTTCTTTGAATTATGAGAACTATTTTTAGTGAGAAACTAAGGAAAATCACATTTTAGCCTTTAAAAAATTATTTTAATCTTTAAAATTCAATATCTTCACTTAAAAAAATTAGGAACAATATTCCAATTGCTTCTAAAGGCTTAGAAAATAATTCATAACATTTCCATGAGTTTTATAAAATTTAAGATTTTTATTATTTTTTCATAATTTAAATATTTAAAATATGCTTAAAAATGAAATTTTTTACTTTAATTACAATATTATTTTTAGAAAATTCCTTTGATTACAGAGAACTCCTAAAAATCAATTTTATAATTTTTTTAGTTATATTTTAATTATTATGATTAATTTAAGTGTTGAAAGTGCCTTTTTAATTTAGAAAATCAAATTAGGTTATGAAATAAACTCCAAATATTTTCAAATTTTTATGAAAAGTCCTCTAAACTATAAGTTATAGTGGAGAATTAAAAGCAAGTCATTTAGATGTTTATTTTTCCCAAATTAATTTTTTTTTAATTTAAGGGTTTTGTGAAAATTAGGTGTGTTCTTAATAACTTGGCTCATGACAAATTGTTCTTAAAGTTCTCTAGTCATAGTGAACCTTTCAAAAATTTCTTGGATTTTTTTAAGAAACATGCTAATTATCATAATTAATTTTCCAAATCAGATGCATAAATTTGAAAAATATAGATCTCTCTCTAGGGGTCTCCTCTGACTTTTGAAAAATCAGGGAATATCCCCCATGATAGAGGCAGCAATATACCAAAATATCAAGCCATGGTGAAATACTTGAATGCATGAGAATCAAAATACTTAGAATAGTGTTTAATTAATTAAAAATAAAAAATACATCAAATAAACTTCAAACCATTTCCACATTGCTCTCCTCTGTTCACTGAGGACTAAGATATTTTTATTTTATTTTTGTGATTTTTTTACACCAAGATATGGATTTTTGAAGGTAGGTCACATTTTTTGAATTAGATAAATCCCTACTTTCTTAATTAAACACGCGGCGCCACGGCATCATGCGACGGCTCCAAAGAATTGCATGGCGCACTATAGTTGGACGTCACCATCCACGTAGCCGCTGACTTGGCCCGTGCTTTATGTATCAAGCTCCCATCCAACGCAATCTTAGCGGTTCCTCTGATACACGCGCCATCCAACTGTTCCACATCTTCATCCTCGGCTGGTGTGAACCCATGACCGTTAAACCTAAACCTTAAGATCTGGGGAGTCAATACCTTTGCTCTGAGAAGTGAAGCTTCAATAAGAGGTGCTTGGCACGTTTGTGAAGGTTGAAGGAGGCTAAAGATGAAGCCTCTTGCTGTAGTGAAATGCCTAGACCCAAATTCAATCAAGAACAAATTTGGGTGTTGATCAAAGTCTAGGGTAGAAGAACTCTATGAGGGGGCTTTGTCTTCTTTCACTGTGGTGAAGGTGTGGGCAAGTTTAATTGAGCTTTGGTGCACTGTGGAGGTGTGGCCAAACTTGTCCTGATTCCGACCGAAATTGAGCTAAAAAATTGAGCTCCGTCAATGGGAATTAGGGTAAGGAGGTCGTTGGTTTGCAGTGAGGAGGTCTCAAGGAGGCTATGGGAGCAATTGAGCAGGCTTTTCTTGAGAAAATTTGAGCACCCCACTTTTATCCATGAAGATGCCATTTCATAGCCATGGCCGGAGAGGGGAGCTCAGGGCCTGGCTTTGGGTGCAAAAGTTTGCTGAGGTGGTGGGCTAAGAAGCTCTAAGGGTTAATTAGGGTGAGCTGACCCCTAGGGTTGAGATTGGGTTTGATTTAGGGATGTTAGCCCTCAGTTTTGAGGTGCTCCGGTGACTAGGCCGGCTGACAGGGCCAGGGGAGGTGGCTAGGAGGTCAAGTGAGCCAGTGGGAGGGTAAATTATGTTTAACCCTCAGTGACAAGTGATGATGGGGGAGATTTTTTATTAAGACCCATAAATGGGTATGAATCCCTTAATTTAAGGATCTAATGGTCCATAGCTCACCATGGCTGGTCTAATCAGGTTTAGCCTGGTTCATGGAGTGTGTTCAGTAGCTGTGGTGTTATAAAGTTGGTGGCTAGGCTAATTTTGGTGTATGGGTCCAATGTGGATCCTAATGACCAAAGGTTGGGTTTGGGTTTGGCTAGCCATGACTTTAAGCCCAATTAATTGATCTACATTGTCTAGATTATTGTAATGAAGGTTTTTGGTGAAGGACTAATGACCAAAGGTTGGGTTTGGGTTTGGCTAGCCATGACTTTAAGCCCAATTAATTGATCTACATTGTCTAGATTATTGTAATGAAGGTTTTTGGTGAAGGATTGAAATGATTTTGTGTCCAATTGGGGGTTCAATTTGAAGGATTTTGGAATTTTGGTCAATTTGGGTATGTTGGGCTAGACTTGGGTATACATTGGGCTAAGCTTAGGCTAAGTCCAAATTGATTAGTTATAATGGTGTATAGGAACATAATGAAGAGTTTTCAGCATAAATTAGGTGTCAATTTTGGGGTTAAGGTAATCAATTTGGTGGAATTTGGAGGCATGGCAAATTTGGGGGGGAATTTGGGAAATTTTGGATTAGGGGCAAACATTAAATAAAATTAAGGATTCAACAAGGCCAATTTAAGGTTAAGTTTGATGTGTATGATTGTTATGAAGAGTTTAGGATTCAAATTGGGGCAAATTGAGGAGGCTATGCAGTTCAATTTAGTGGGATTAAGTCATAGGGCCAAAATTAGGGGTTTGACTTAGATCAAACTTGAGCTCAAAGCATGTGCCAATTAGGCTTGGATTAGGTTTATATTGGTCATATTAAAGGTGAATCTAAGTTTAGAATTGAAATTGAAGAAAATTGGGCTCAAATTGATGAACATTTGAGGTAAATTTGGGAAATTAAGCCCTTAGAGGCAATTTGGGAGTTTTGATCAAAATGGTCAAATTGGCTAAATTGGGTTCAATTGAAGGGTCTCAATTGGTTTTTGGAGACATTTGGAGTGATTTTGGAGGTTTTGGGAAAGCTTGGGGTGTCAAGGGTTTTTTTGTAATTTTGGCAATTTTGGGGGTATTTTGGTAAATTTGTACATTTTGGGTAGTTTTGGGTAGCTTGGGTATTTTCAAAAGGCTTGAAATGATTTTTGAACAATATTGGGTATTTTTGGTGAATTTGGGATTTCAAGGGTATTTAGGTAATCTGGGGGGATTTAGGGGCAAAAGGCCAAGTTGAATATTTTCGTAGGGTTAGGGTACCAACCACCATATATGAGCTATGGACCAATGAAAACCCCATTTGGGTCCTCTATGCACTGGTCTTAGCTAAACCCTAGTATAGGGCCTGTGGGTTTAGGGGACCATCTACATGAGTCTCCCGAAAGATCAAGGGATCAAAGTCAAGAAATTTTGGGTTTAGGGCCTTGGCTCCATATCAGCACCCAGAGCCAACCTTAAAGTCAGGCAGTCCTAAGGGGACTCTCCTTGAGCTTCCTCATAGTGACCCCACCTACTAAGTGTTAGAGGTTAGGACCAATATGTGCACTTCAAGTTGAGCAAAGAAGATGGTAGAATTTCTAATGGTGAGGTTCCTTTTCTAGTTTTCCTTTTCTAGTTAACATGAAAGTCCTATGGCTAGACCTTAGGTTACTAAAGAGGCAAAACTAAACCTCAACCAAAAGTGAGGTCACAAAACTAAACCTCAACCAATCAACCAAAAGTGAGGTCAACAATTAATTTATGTAAATTATACCATTATCAAAAATTGACAAAATCACTTCTCCACTGTCCATAAAAATCATGTTTATTCAGTGTAAAAACATCAAAATTATTTGACTTAGTCTAAGCATTAAAATGGATTTTTAAGGAAGCCTTCCTTTTTTGTACAAAAAGAATTATATTAACTTAAACATGATTAGAATAATTATGAAAATTGTTTCTCTGAGTTCATTGTGATCAGGGGCATCTTATAAAAATAAAACCCATTTTTGTGGAAATATTTCATTTTTAAAAATATATTTGGAACTAAAAATAATTAAAATAATCACAATTTTCAATAAAACAAAAAATGGTTCAAAATGAGTGGGAAGGTTCCCTGATCACTTAAAATTCATTAGGACATTTTTCCTAATATTTCAAAGTTAAAAATAAATTTTAAAGGCTTAAAAAATAAATCTTTCATGTTCTCCCACTAAAATGATTATATAAAATAAATTAAAAATAACAAAAATATAATATTTGATTCTTTGGGTTTTCTGAACTCGGAGAAGTATATTAAAAATATAAAAATGATTTTTTCAATTGAATTATTATTTCTATTTAATTTAATCATTGAAATTAATTAAAAATTAAATAATAATAATAGAAATTTGATTCAAAAAATCATGATATTTTGTCTAAGTGTTTCTTTGATCTTAGAAAACCTCTAATAGAGTTTTCATAAAGATAAATTTTATTTTGGGTTATTAAATAAATTAACTTTTAAAAATCCTATCTTCTAAATTTAAACAATTATCTAAATTAAATCAAAATTTTGAGAGGTCCACATGTTCTCATCTAACATTATAATTAGCTCATGAGTATGACACTTTAAACCCGTAAACTAATTTGAGTTGTTAAAGAGTTATGAGGTGAAATGCTCTAAGGGAAAGCGGTAGTTTTAAACTTTGGTACCTTAACCAAAATTTAGGATTAACCAAGGGGAAATGGGTCATTTTGATCTTAATAAGCATATTTGGATGATTGAAATACAATGGGATGTTGACCACAATTTTTGTTGATGTTTAGTTTTTCCTCTTTAGTAGCCTAGGGTCTAGCCATAGAACTTTCCTGTTGACTATTCCTAGAAAACTAGACATGGAACCCTCACCACTAGAAATTTCAAACTTTTCTCTACTCAGCTTGAAGTTCCACATATTGCTCTCAACCTCTAAATACTTCGGAGGGGGGGGGCCGAAACTCAAGATGAGTCACCCTTAGCATTGCTGGACCTTAGGGTTGAACTTGCATGTTGGTCTGGAGCTAAGGCACTGAATACACTTATCTGCACTCAAAATCACTCACAACCCTGAGCTCAAATTTCTAACCTAGATCCCTTGATCTTTTGGGATACTCATGTAGATGGTCCCCTAAACCTACTAACCCTAGGGCTATGGTTTAGCTAAGTCCACTATGTAGAGGAGCCAAAATGGGGTTTCCTTTGGTCCATGGCTTATTGGTGATGATTGGTACCTCAACTCTATCAAAATACCCATCTTATTTTTTGCCCCTAAAACACCCCCAAATTACCAAAATACCCCTCTTGGACCCAAAATCCCAAAAATTCCAAAAATTCCCAGAAAATCCCAATAAATCCTAAATATTTGCAATTGTATTTTTTTAACTACCACATGGCCCAATTTTGCCAATTTGAACATCTTTAAGCAAAATCCCCAAATTACCCTTTAAAGACCCATCCCCAAATTACCCTTTAAAAAATGTCCACAACCCTTTAAAGACCCAAATTTCCCCAAATCCATCTCAAATGTCCACAAAATTGATCTCGATTGACCCAAATTCGAATCCTAAACTCAAATTAACTTTTTATATGACCAAACTAAACCAAATCCAAGCTCGATCGGTCCATGATTTGAGCCCAATTTTGATTTGGGCCAAAACCCCAATTTTGACCATATGACTTAATCTCACCAAATTGAACCCTTAGCCTAGTCAATTGGCCTCAATTGATGTTGAAAAATCTTGATAACATTCCTATACATCAAAATACCTATACATCTAAATCAACCATCAATTGACATTGGTGAAACCTCAAATCCATTTGATTTTGGTCTAAATCCAGAATTCCCAAATTTAGCCCCAAATTGGCTAAGTCCTCAAATTTCACCCAATTCATTGCCTGAGCCTCCAAAGTGGCATCCAATTCATGTTGAAAACTCTTCATGAGGTCCCTATTGACCATTTAAAACAATCAATTTGGAATTATCCCAAGGCTAACCCAAGCTTGACCCAAGCCTAGCCCAACATGACCAAATTGATTAAAGTTCAAAATTCTCTCAAATTGACCCTCCAATTGAGTTCAAAGCCACTTTTATCCTTCACCAAGGTTGTTCTTTGTGATCATATACACCAAATGAAACAATTATTTTAGCCAATTGACATGGCTAACCTAGCCCAAACAAAAGTTTTGGTCATTTGCACCCACTTGGACCCATACACTAAATGTGACCTAACCACCCTAACACCACCAAATTAACTCCACCACAGCCATTAGTTGGACTTAATGACCAATTAAAACACCATGAAACCAGCTAAACAAACCCATGGACCAAAGGTCCCCCAAATTAAGGGATGTTATTTCCAAAAATGCACAAAAATGCACATGCTTAAATGCACATGCTTAAGATATCTTTGCCAAATCCAAGCACATTTGCATTAAATTGCTGTGATGGATTCCTATGGGTTTCCTGAGCTCCTAGCCATCTACCCCTGGCCGGCTGGCCAACCTAATGGCCGGAAAAGCCCAAAACTGAGAGCCACTCCCATGGCACCTCACCCAAATCAAACCTAGAGGCCAGCTCATTCAAATCAAACTATGGAGCTCCTCTGCCCTCCACCTAAGCACCACAATGCACCCAAGCATATGCCCTGAGAGCCACCCCATGGACATTTTTATAAAAAACTCACCTCCCACGGCCATGGGAGGTGTGCTAAAATTTCCTTAGAG
>NW_018164798.1:348761-349986 GCF_001263595.1 Phalaenopsis equestris | reverse complement strand
ATTGAAGCTTCCCTTCTCAGAGCAAAGGTATAAAACTTCTCCTTCTCCCGAGCTTATTTTGATTCTCCATTTACTTAAGCCTGATTTCATGGCATCTTAACCGTATGGATATGTTTGTCTCACTTAGACGAGTCCATAGGATCAAACCCAAAGTGATTTGGTTGAGTCTAGGTAGAGTTCTTAAGGTTTTAGTGTGGACGGACATGGGATCATTCCCTTTAGGACGATGACAAAGAGCCGTTCGATCAAGCGTGTATCAAATGGACATGGAAGATCGAGTCGGACAGCGCTTCGGGACATAAACAGCGGGCCAAGTCAACAACTACGACAACTACGTGGATGGCGGCGTCGAACCAGAGCGCGCCACGCATGCCTTCGGAGTTGCCTAGGATCTAGTCAGCACGCGCTGTTTAAATAGATAAATAGGGCTTTTTCTTATTTATTCAAATACCCTTAACTTAGAAAATACATAACTTTTTGTAGAAAAATCACAAAAATAAAATAAAAATAACCTCTTATTCAGTGAACAGAGGAAAATAAGGTGAAAAAATTTTCAAGTCCATTTGGTGCATATTTTATTTTTTATTATTAAACACTGTTTTGAATCATTTGATTCACCATGCATATTGACACATCACCTTAGCTTCAAATTTTGAATTATTGTAACCTCTGTAAGGGGAAATATTCTCTGATTTTTCCAAAGTCAGAGGAGGTTCCTATATAGAGATCCATATTTTTCAAGATATTTCAAATTATTTCCTTGAAATAATCATGGAAATTAGCATATTGATTATAAATATATTGATTAAAAAATCCTAAGAAAATTTTGGAAGGTCCACCATGACTAGGGAAACCTTTGGAAATAATTTTATGGGTCAAATTATTTAAAACATCCTTAAATTTTTTAAATACTAAATCACTAAGATAATTAGTTTTGAAAAATATAAATATTTAAATGACTTGATTTTTGATCTTCATTGTGATTTATGATCCAGAGAACTCATCATAAAAGTTTCAAAATATTTTGAGTTCATTTAATAACTTAAATTGATTTTTAAGGATAAATATCACTCTTAACATTTAAATGACTTTTTAAAAATGAAAATATAACTCAAAAAATTATGAAACTTAATTTTTTTGAGTTCTCTGTGATCAGGGGTATTATATAAAAATAAAATAATATTTTAAAATAAAAAATTATTTTTGGCCTATATTAAATAATTAA
>NW_018164798.1:345013-346873 GCF_001263595.1 Phalaenopsis equestris | reverse complement strand
AATCCCTCGGAGGAGGTAACCTACGGTTGCTAACGATGTTTCCCACGGTTTAAATGAAATTATGGAACTCATTAAGTTGGGTTTAGTAAGTTCATTTGGACTAAGTGAATCCAATAGAAAATAGTGATACCGGAACGAGGGAACCGTAGGATCCTAACCGGTGTCACTCTAATCAACTTTAATATGCCCTCATAAAATTTAAAGAACTTCAACCATAGGGCCACCTGATTTGATATTATAACTTGACACACTAGATAACTCAAACTCATCGCAGTAGGAGCTTGGAGCTAGCATGGTGGGCAGCACGACCATCTTCAACAGCAAAACCTGTCTTCCCCAGCTATATTTAAACAACAAAGCCTTAGGACTTTGAGGTTGCTTGCTTATGCAACGTAAATCCTCACCTTATCTTTAGGCCTTTGCATAGCCTTGCTATACAATATAAGCCCTAACTCGTCTTAGAATTCTGAGGTTTTTGTTTGTCACGACCTAAATCCTCACATCTTCCAGGCTATTTGTGTGATCATTTCACATGAATGTAAGCCCTCACTAATAAAAATTGCAGAATGAAACACTTAAATTATTTCTCCTCAAAACTGAAGCCAAACATTAGGATAGCTTGGGAAGTCACCGGAGTTCCCTTGGTCCTTCTTCCCTTGAATTCTACAATAAAATGTTCCAAATTTTAACCAAATCCCTTTCACACCTCTACGTTCGATTTTGTTGAAGAGTCCTACTCTTTGAAATTCCTTGAAGATAATATTTCTTGATTTTTATCGAGAGTCTTCTTAAGTGACTTTGGTCATTTAGGATGTAATTACTATAGGGGCTTGCCCTTATAGGAAGCATGTCCGAACCCAGCTTAATATAAACCATATTTAATCATTTATATTAAATAGGGAAACTTGTAGGCAAATACAACGGTTTTCCAGACCAAAAGGACATCATACTTTCCTTATTTTATTTGATCAAGCCTCATCCTCAATTCTTGTGTTTATCCTTCGGGATAGATACAGGATTTGAGGTACAATGCTCTTTCATTTTAAATTATGAAAAATATGGGGTCAGTTTGATTTCATACCTCAACGTCCTTCCGAAGCGGGCGACGGGATTTCGATTCCGGTGACCGACAGCTTCTTACGGGCAACCCCATAACCAAACCATCTCAAAAATAACGCCGACAGCTTCTGGAAACTCTGTTGGGGACAAGCTTTTCTCTCCATACAAATCAGGAAATATTTTCCCCACACCTCTTTCCCCACACATCGGTAATATGTCCATGTCCCTCTTGAACTAAATTACCCTTCTTCCGTTGGCATACTTTACCCATTTCTATCTTGGGAAAGTACGGCTAATTTCTTGGACTTCAGGACTAGCTGTTCAACCATCTTTGAACAGTGGGGTTCAGAAGGCCATTAAGAACTCTTTAAATTTTCATGTGGGTTCGGACCCCCAATAGGTGTGTCGGTGGACTGGTTCCGCCTGGGCGTTGTGCGTTGTAAAGTTGGTCCTGCACTAGGTCCTAAACTTCGCATTTCTTCGTCTCCTTCGAGTTTGAGTTTGGCTGTTGACCTCACTTTTGGTTGAGGTCTAGAAACTTCTTTAGTAGCCTAGGTCTAGCCATAAGAATTTCCTATTGACTAGTCTTAGAAAACTAGAAAAGGTACCCTCACCATTAGAAATTCAAAACTCTTCTCTTTACTCAATTTGAAATTCCACATATTGATCTTAACCTCTAGCATTTAGTAGGTAAGATCATAATAATGGACGCTCAAGAAGAGTTCCTATAGGGCTACTTGGCCTTAGGATTGACCCTGGGTGTTGACTTGGAACTAGGGTACACCATATCTTCACAATACA
>NW_018164798.1:341492-342041 GCF_001263595.1 Phalaenopsis equestris | reverse complement strand
GTTATTTTTAATTATTTTTAATAATTAAAAATAATAAAAAAATCATAAAATACTAAACTCATGGAAATATTTCAAAGTTATTTACTAAACACTTAGGAATCATTGGAATATTTTTCCAAGGTCTAAAAACAAAGATATTTATTTTTAAACCCTAAAATGATTTTTAGGTCCTAAAAATAGAATTTTCACCTAAATAATTCTAAAAAATCAAATAAAAATCAGAAAAATACAAAATAAATTTCTCTGGGTTCTCTGATCTTAGAAAAATTTTCCAAAAATATAAAACATATTTTTCAACATATAAAATTTTTTATTTTTATTAAATTCCCCAAAACTTTAATTAATTTTAATAAATCACAAAAGCTTCAAAAAATCATGAACTTTTGGTCAAATGACTTTCTGGTCTAGAGTTATCTCATATAAAAATTTCAAGTGATTAGGAGTTGTCTTGATCATCTTTTGAAATTTTATTTGAAAATGCATATTTTTGCATAAAAATAATTATATGAATTAAATTAAATTGTGAAAATTCACATTTTCTCCTCTGAT
>NW_018164798.1:339541-341237 GCF_001263595.1 Phalaenopsis equestris | reverse complement strand
AAAAATATAATTACCATAATTATCAAAATTTTGGAAACTTCATGACTTTTGAATTTGGGGGTATAATTTTGGAAATCAATGATTTCACACCCTTGTTTGATAATTAAAATGATCTTGATGATGATCACTTAAAGTTTTGAATCCTTTCAAAAATCAATGGACACACTACTTAGGTCTAAAGGACTTAGTGGTGAATTTAAGCCAATATTAAAACTTGATAAAGAGGATTAGACAAATCAACATAATCAAACTCTTTTAAAAACACCACAAGTCCAATTAGGGATAAAAATTTGGTTAAGTGTCCCTAAATACACTAATTTTCCCCCTTCAAGACCTTCACCAACATAATCTTTAAATTAAAAGGCAAATGACATTTACCCTATTCTTAGGGATAATCAAGACATCAATATTCACTGAGCATCAGGATATTCAGGATGAATTATTAAGTAACATAATAAAGTTTAAATGAACCCAAGGCCTTTTACCAGACATTAAGAAGGTTGCATGGACCTGCTCCCTACTCTTAACCTGGTGAATACCTTAGGGATTTATTAAACTTAATATGTTTTACTTAAACATATTATCCTTAAAATTTAAGGACCGCAAATACACAACATAGAGTTAGGAAGGTTTCCAAAACTTTACTTTTCCACCTCTATATACATAAATGCTCTGACATGCATTTTGAGTTTCAGGTGGTGGAACAAGAAGACTCGCTAGGTACACTTTTACAGTTTACAACGCATACTTACTGCATAAAAAACACTTGCATGTTAAAAAAAAAACAAAACCAAAACCAAAACTAAAAACAAAATTTCAAACAAAAATACCTTACAACATTTCAAAAATGTAAGACAACTTAAAATTTAATTACAAACATCACAAAAAATACAACTTCAACTAAATTAAAACGTCTCTATTGGCAGATCGGGAACCCTCGGAGGAGGTAACCTCCGGTTGCTAACGAGGTTTTCCACAGTCTAAATGAAATTATGGAACTCATTAGGTTGAGTTTAGTAAATTCATTTGGACTAAGTGATTCCAATAAAAAATATTGGTGCCGGGACGATGGAACCGTGGGATCTTGACCGGTGTCGTTTTAATCAACTTTAATACGCCTATAATAAAATTTAAAGAACTTTAACCATAGGGTCACCTGATTTGACATTCTAACCAAATGACCTAAACAAAGCCATAGGAATTTGAGGTTGTTTGCCTAGTGCAACATAAATCCTCAAACACATCTTCTAGGCATTTGTACAATCCCGTCGTATAATTTAAGCCCTAAACTCGTTTTAGGACTCCGAGGTAGTCGTTTATCATGACTTAAATCCTCACATCTTCAAGGTTATTTGTGCTGATTGCTTCACACAAATGTAAATCCTAATAAATAAAAAAATTGCAGGATGAAACATCTAAATGATTTCTCCTAAATTCAAGCTAAATAATAGAATAGCTTGGAAAGTCACTGAAGTTCTCCTTCGGATCCGTGACATCCACTAGTGTTTCCTCCTTTGGACTCCAAAAAAAAAATGTTCCAAATTTGAACTAATCCCCTTTCACACTTCTTAGTCCGATATCTTTGAAATGTCCTTACCATTTGAACTCCTTGAAGGTAATTTTTCTTAATTGTTTGTTTTAGTTTGGATGGATTTGTTTGATTGTGTTACCTAAGATGTAATTAACTATAGGGGCT
>NW_018164798.1:335112-339290 GCF_001263595.1 Phalaenopsis equestris | reverse complement strand
TCAAAATTAAATCAAAATTAAAATTTTTAAAATGTCCTTCCGAAGCGGGCAACGGGATTTCAATTCCGATGATTGACACCTTCTTACGGGCAAACCCCATACCAAAAATATATGAAAAAATAAATAATAAAACATTTGGCTTTCTGTGAATCAAGCCATGTTGTTGCACCTCTTTACGCTTATTCAATTTGCTAATTGCAATTCTTCCATGCGTTAATCACAAATGAATAACAAATTTGAAAAATAAAATAATAAAGAATGCCCAGTTTATATGACACGTGCGTCAATTTGAGTACTTCTGTCTAAGCTGCAAGGCACGGGACATTGCTAACTTTCAAAAATTCTTCAAATGACAGGAACAATGTCTTCGCCAAAGTTGATATTTTCTTTCGCCTCCGGAATGGAGTTCGCTGTCAATAAGGATGAATGATCAACAGGGATGAACTGCCTGACCTAGAAGTTATTAAGTTTGCACAACAGTTCGATGATATTGGAGTTAAGTTCAGGAAGGTGGCCGTCACAGTGATGAAGTTTGAAACAGATAAGTTTGTGGAGCCTATTGTAGAGTTGTAGACTATTGTAGAGTTCAACTTGAAGTCTACCAAAGAATTCTCTTCAAAGGTGTTGATTGAAAAGAGCTCTACTAGTCTTGAAAAGTCTGTAGTTGGGAGTGTTGAGATTACTCCGAGAACAGTTTTTACTCCTACTACCGGATACACTGTCACCGTGCCAACTGCTTTGCCGAGTATGGGAAAAGAAACTCTACATGAGGAAGTGTCAGTTGACGCTTCTGCCCCACTACTTTCTGGATTTGAGATTGGGTCTGATTCAAAGCCTGCACAACTGATAAAGGCACAAGAAAGGACGAGCAGCCAGGAAATTTTGAAAGCCAAACAGGCTCGACAATCCTGCCAACAATAGGCACAACAGTATGGTCAGTTTAGCCAACAACCGCCTCAGGGAAGATCATACCGAGCAGAGAATAAGAGGATATCCATGGCAGAACGACAGAAAGTGGTGTATTCCTTCAAATAGGAAGTTGTGTCAAAGATGTTCCATGAATTGCTAAAGGAACAAGGATTTAGTCTACCAATGCCGAAAAAACCAGAGGAAGCCAACATGAAAGATCATCCTCAATATTGTCCATACCACCAGTTACTCGGACACACCATAGAAAACTGCTTTGTCTTCAAGGATTGGCTTGAGAAGAATTTAAAAAATGGAAATGTAATGATCCTGAAAGAGTATTTGAAAGAAACTGAAAAAGGTTCCGTAAATATGATTTCCGTTGATTTAATTAACTTCTACACAACCACATCAGTGCTCAACAAAAGAAATGACACTCTTCAGAAATCCCCAATTGACCTAAAAGTAATCAAAGGAAGGTCAATCGACAGTAAGCTAGAGAGACTTCGAACCAATATTGCGCGATTATCTGAAGAAAAAAAAAGATATGAATGATGAAAATTACGATGTGCCATATTACATGGATGAAGGATTAACATAAGTCAATGTCGTCGAGACCCAGGCTGATTTGTGTGTGCGCGACGCTCCATCTTCTTGTGTGGAGAATGCCATGGATGAGAGGCAAGGGGCCACCCAACAAAGGGACGAACAGATCAATCATCTCCAAAAGAAAATCAAAGAATTGACGACCATCGTGATTACAATGCAAAGATAGTCACAATCACCGCATATGACGCTTCCAGAAATGAACCAACCATAAACTGTTCATATTGCAGATGAAAGAAAAGAATTCGCCTCTGATGAACAATCAAAGAAATACGAAGAAATACTATGTCAAAAGCGTCATACCCGAAAATGAATTTAAGCAAATGGTTGAACAAGTTCGAGAGGCAGAGGCCTTAACCCACTTAACCCAGTCTAAGGGCGGTGCATTGACTTTAAAGGGTAGACCTTACCCGGAGGAGTTTGATGCCATACCCTACCCCAAGAGTTTTTTGTCACCGGACTTTAAACTATTTGACGGGACAAGAAATTCCAGACAGCACATAGCACATTTCTGAGCCAGTTGTGGCTAACAAGAAACAACGAAGCTTTACTCTGTCAACAGTTCGTCAGCAGCCTGTTAGGAGTTGCTTTCGATTGGTATGCTGAGTTGTTCAACGGATCGATCAAGAAATTCGACGAGTTAGAACTATTATTTGTAAAAAGATTTGTCGGAGTACAACATCATATTTCTATTGGAGGTCTCGTGGTAGAAAAACAAAAGCCTAATGAGACTCTAGTAGATTATATTTTGAGGTGGAGAAACTTTGGCATGAACTGCAAACCTCAGCTACAGGAACATCATGCAATTGAGATTCTACTTAAGAGCATTCATGGGCCAGAGCTTTCATGCTTAAGGGGCTCACCATCAAATCCTTCGAAAAGCTACTTAACAAAGCTAGCAATATACAAGAAGAAGTCAAGTATATGGATTCTCACGAGATGGATGAGAAGTTCATGATAACCAAGATATTTGAGAAGAAATCTAGGACAGTTGATGTGATTAGCAGAGGAAGACGACAATCGCAAATACAAGAAGAACAACGGCAACAAACCTTCAAACATCCTTGTCAGAATATTCAGCAATCATCTCAGCAAAGACCTTACCAGGCATATGAAAGACAAGTTCCAATCATGAACACTCGATCAAATGGGATATACTCTTTTAAAGATGAAGCAACCAAAATGATGTTCCACCGTCTGATCAAGAATCCTAAGTTCAGATCGCCCAAGCCAAAGAAGCCCGACGAGGTCAACAAGAAAGGACATCCGAGATATTGCCTGTACCACAGATTCATTGGACACACCTTAGAAGAGTGTTGCAGTTTCAAAGACTTGCTTCAGGAGAAGTTCAAGAATGGGGACGTAACAATCCCGGAAGAATATTTGAAAGAAACCTGAAAGAGGTTCAATCAATATGATTTCGGTCGATTTGTTTGTTCCAACCCATTCCTATGCAACTGCCAATGAATGAAATGTCTTTTGGCCACTATTGTACTATTTTTGTTTAAATGAGAAATTAGCATGATCAATGTTAGTCTATCCCATCCCTCCCACCCCAGTTAATAAAAAGAAGACTTCTTTTGTTCAAAATTGTGCAATATTTAAAATATTGATCACCTCAAAAGAAATATTTGGATTTTTTGATAAGACTGTGACTTCAGGGGAGAATGAAATTAATGCCCTAATAACTGAGTCATCCACTTTAAAGAACTTAGACTGGGTCCTAAGCAAATTTCAAAATAAAATAATATGGTGGAAATACGAGTAATTAACTCGGGATATCACGAGCCTTTTAATCTGCTGCCACGTGACTGGGTCTTGACTCACGAATGAGTTATAATATCTCAAAATTCAACTTAAGAAATATTTGAGGATTCTTAGTTAGGGGAATTTGGACATTCAAAATCCTTAACATACGATCCACCAGATATAGTAATTCTCAGAAAACAAACATAGCAAAAAAAACTGTTGGTGAAAATTCCCCAAGAAGAAGCTTGAGGTGAGCATAAAATCAAAAATTGGTGTCTGAATTAAGACATTCAAAATCTTTAAATCATGCTCTACCGGATATAGTAATTCTCAACGAAACATGAAAAAAAAAATCAAAGCAAAAGAAAAGTCTCCCTGAGAAGAAGCTTGAAGTGGACGTATAATCAAAAATTGTTGTACGAGTTTCCCCTGATTAATGAAACTTAAAATGCTCTCTTGAGAGAATTCGTCTGATATTATACTGAGGAGAAAGTTCAAAGACCTTGAGTCTTTCGGTCGGTTATTAATTGACTCAGAAGTCTCTTTGGAAAACGAAAAATGTTTTGATCACACGACCAAAATTCTAAAATCCGCTTAGGTTCAGGAAGAAAGAATTAAAGACATGATGATGATATTAGAAATTAATGGAAATTCAAACCTGAAGTCATATCCTTGAGTGTCCAGAAAATACAACTCCAACTTCAACTTAAAGAATGTTAGAAAGATTTCTCAAAGACAACTTCAACAACCTTTACAGAATCTGCAACAAATCAAATGATGACAACTATGAACGAAGCTACAAACTTGCAACCTCTTCAGCTACGGCGTCTTTAGAGATAACACCTCTTTTACAGGTCTTGAAAGAATATAATTCTGATAGCACCTTAAAGAGTGAGTTATTTTCTAACACTTGTCCT
>NW_018164798.1:333604-333879 GCF_001263595.1 Phalaenopsis equestris | reverse complement strand
TCATCCTATTGCAATCTTTCAAATCAAATTCTAGAGGTTGAGGATTCACATCCGATTCCGTGTTGCTTTAGAAGGTCATCCTATTGCAATCTTTCAAATCAATATTCTAGAGGTTGAGGATTCGCATTCGATTCCGCATTGCTTTAGGAATTCATCCTATTGCAATCTTTCAAATCAATATTCTAGAGGTTGAGGATTCGCATTCGATTCCGCATTGCTTTAGGAATTCATCCTATTGCAATCTTTCAAATCAATATTCTAGAGGTTGAGGATTC
>NW_018164798.1:330480-333526 GCF_001263595.1 Phalaenopsis equestris | reverse complement strand
GATTCCGCGTTGCTTTAGGAGCTCATCCTATTGCAATCTTTCAAATCAAATTCTACAGGTTGAGGATTCACATCCGATTCCGCATTGCTTTAGGAGTTCATCCTATTGCAATCTTTCAAATCAATATTCTAGAGGTTGAGGATTTCACATCCGATTCAGTTCCGCGTTGCTTTAGGAGCTCATAATATTGCAATCTTTCAAATAAAATTCTAGAGGTTGAGGATTTCACATCCAATTCCACGTTGCTTTAGGTTCTCATCCTATTGCAATCTTTCAAATCAAATTCTAGAGGTTGAGGATTCACATCTGATTCCTCGTTGCTTTAGGAGCTCATCCTATTGCAATCTTTCAAATCAAATTCTAGAGGTTGAGGATTCACATCTGATTCCTCGTTGCTTTAGGAGCTCATCCTATTGCAATCTTTCAAATCAATATTCTAGTGGTTGAGGATATTCCATCTTTTGAAATCAGTTTTAAGACCACCTTAAATGGATTATGGCATCTTAAGGGTTAGAGGATTCCTTAAATTTTTGGCATCTCATCCTAAGGGGACTCTCCTTGAGCTCCCTCATAGTGACCCCACCTACTAAGTGTTAGAGGTTAGGACCAATATGTGGCACTTCAAGTTGAACAAAGAAGATGGTAGATTTTTTAATGGTGAGGTTCCTTTTCTAGTTTTCTAGGAATAGTCAACATGAAAGTCCTATGGCTAGACCCTAGATTATTAGAGAGGCAAAACTAAACCTCAACTAAAAGTGAGGCCAACAATTAATTTATTTAATTTATACAATTATCAAAAACTGACAAATTCACTTCTCCACTGTCCATAAAATTCATGTTTATTCAATGTAAAAATATCAAATTTATTTGACTTAGTCTAACCACTAAAATGGATTTTTAAGGAAGCCTTGCTTTTTTGTACAAAAAGAATTATATTAAATTAAATATGATTAGAAAGATTATGAAAATTGTTTCTCTGAGTTCATTGTGATCAGGGGCATCTTATAAAAATAAAACCCATTTTTGTGAAAATATTTCATTTTTAAAATGTATTTGGAACTAAAAATAATAAAATAATCAAAATTTTCAAAAATACAAAAAATGGTTCAAATAAAAAAAATATTTTAAAATGTGCCAAATGGCCACCTAATCACTTGGGATTCATTAGAACATTTTTCCTAATTTTTCAAAGTTAAAAATAAATTTTAAAGGCTTAAAAAATAAATCTTTCATGTCTCCCACTAAAATGATTATAAGAAATAAACTAAAAATCACAAAAATATAATATTTGATTCTTTGGGTTTTTTGAACTCGGAGAAGTATATTAAAAATATAAAAATGATTTTTCCAATTGAAATATTATTTTCTATTTAATTTAATCTTTGAAATTAATTAAAAATTAAATAATAATAATAGAAATTTGATTCAAAAAATCATGATATTTTGTCTAAGTGTTTCTTTGATCTTAGAAAACCTCTAATAGAGTTTTCAAAAACATAAATTTTATTTTGGATAAATAAATAAATTAACTTTTAAAAGTCCTATCTTCTAAATTTAAACAATTATCTAAATTAAATCAAAATTTTAGGAGGTCCACATGTTCTTCTCTAAACATTATGGTTACCTCATGGATATGACACTCTAAACCCTCAAAGTCATTTGAGTTGTGTTTGAAGAGTTATGAGGTGAAATGCTCTAAGGGTAAAGTGGTAATTTTAAACTTTGGTGCCTTAACCAAAATTTAGGATTAACCAAGGGGAAATGGGTAATTTTGATCTTAATAAGCATATTTGGATGATTGAAAGACAATGGGATGTTGACCTCAATTTTTGTTGAGGTTTAGTTTTTCCTCTTTACTAGCCTGGGGTCTAGCCATAGGACTTTTCATGTTGACTATTCCACTAAAACTAGACATGGAACCCTCACCACTAGAAATTTCAAACTTTTCTCTACTCAGCATGAAGTTCCACATGTTGCTGTCAACCTCTAAATACTTAGTAGGTGGGGTCACTGTGGGGGAAACTCAAGATGAGTCACCCTTAGGATTGTTGGACCTTAGGGTTGACCTTGGGTGTTTGTCTGGAGCTAAGGCACTCAATACACTTATCTACACTCATAATCAGTCACAACCCTGAGCTCAAATTTCTAACCTAGATCCCTTGATCTTTTGGGATACTCATGTAGATGGTCCCCTAAATCTACTAGCCCTAGGGCTATGGTTTAGCTAAGACCACTATGTAGAGGACCAAAAATGGGGTTTCCTTTGTTCCATGGCTTATTGGTGATGATTGGTACCTCAACTCTACCAAAATACCCATCTTGGCCTTTTGCCCCTAAAACACCCCCAAATTACCAAAATACCCCTCTTGGACCCAAAATCCCAAAAATTCCAAAAATTCCCAGAAAATCCCAATAAATCCTAAATATTCCCAATTGTTTTTTTCTCAACTACCACATGACTCAATTTTTTCAATTTGACCAACTTTAAGCAAAATCCCCAAATTGCCCTTTAAAGACCCAAATTTCCCCAAATCCATCTCAAATGTCCACCAATTTGATCTCGATTGACCCAAATTCGAATCCTAAACTCAAATTTACCTTTTATATGGCCAAACTAAACCAAATCCAAGCTCAATCGGTCCATTATTTGAGCCCAATTTTGATTTAGGCCAAAACCCCAATTTTGACCATATGACTTAATCTCACCAAATTGAACCCATTGCCTAGTCAATTGGCCCCAATTGATGTTGCAAAATCTTGAAAACATTCCTATACATCTAAATCAACCATCAATTGACATTTTTGAAGCCTCAAATCCATTTGATTTTGGTCTAAATCAAAAATTCCCAAATTTCGCCCCAAATTGGCTAACTCCTCAAATTTCACCCATATCATTGCCTTAACCTCCAAATTGGCATCCAATTCATGTTTAAAACTCTTCATGAGGTTCCTATTGACCATTTACAATAATCAATTTGGACTTAGCCCAAGGCTAACCCAAGCTAGACCCAAGCCTAGCCCAACATGACCAAATTGATTAAAGTTC
>NW_018164798.1:327442-329094 GCF_001263595.1 Phalaenopsis equestris | reverse complement strand
TTTTTTCCTATTTATTTAAATACCCTTAACTTAGAAAATACATAACTTTGTGTAGAAAAATTACAAAAATAAAATAAAAATACCCTCTTATTCAGTGAACAGAGGAGAACAATGTGGAATAATTTTCAAGTCCATTTGGTGCATATTTTATTTTTAATTAATTAAATACTATTTTGAATCATTTGATTCGCCATGCACATTGACACGTCACCTTGGCTTTAAATTTTGATATATTGTAGCCTCTGTAAAGGGAAATATTCTTTGATTTTTCCAAAGTCAGAGGAGGTTATTACATAGAGATCCATAAGGGAAGATCGAGACGGACAGTGCTTCGGGACATAAACAGCGGGACAAGTCAGCAGCTACGTGGACGGCGGCGTCCAATCAGAGCGCGCCACGCATGCCTTTGGAGCGGCCTAGGATCTAGTCAGCACGCGCTATTTAAATAGATAAATAGGGCTTTTTCCTATTTATTTAAATACCCTTAACTTAGAAAATACATAACTTTGTGTAGAAAAATTACAAAAATAAAATAAAAATACCCTCTTATTCATTTATGATCCAAAGAACTTATCATAAAAGTTTCAAAATATTTTGAGTTCATTTAATAACTTAAATTGATTTTTAAAGATAAATACCACTCTTAACATTTAAATGATTTTTTAAAAAGCAAAATATAACTCAAAAAATTATGAAACTTAGTTTTTTTTAGTTCTCTGTGATCTGGGATATTTCATAAAAATAAAATAATATTTTAAAATAAAAACTTAATTTTTGGCCTATTTTAAGTATTTAAAGAATTAAAAATTCATAAAAATCATAAAAACAATAAAACTCATGGAAATGTTCTAAATTGTCTCATAATCACTTAGGAACAATCAGAAAATTTTTCCTGATTTTCTAAATAAAGATATTTATTTTCAAAGCTTAAAAATAATTTTTAAAAAAGGCTAAAAATGAGTTTTTACTAAAATAATTCCAATAAATCAAGGAAAAAATTAGAAAAATATAAAATTTTCTTCTCTGAGTTCTCTGACCTTAGGGAGATTTTTCAAAAATATAAAACTTAATTTTCACCACCTAAAATATTTTATTTTTGTTAAATAGTCCCGAGCTTAAAATAATTCTAATAAATCACAAAAAATTCAAAAAATTATGAAATTTTGTCCAAGGGCTTCTCTAACCTAGATAAGGGCTTCTCTAGCCTAGATATACCTTCAGTAAAAATTTCAAGAGATTATAGTTTACCTTTGTCAAGTTAAGAATTTTCTTTGAAAAATCCTATTCTTGCAATAAAATAATTATATGAATTAAATTAAATTCCGAAAAATCACATTTTCACCTCTGATGTCTCAATTGACCCATGAATGAGGTAGGATAAAAATTTCAAAGTCATTTGAATTGAATTTGACAAATTATGAAGTATTAGAGCCTTAGGGGCAAATGTGTAATTTTGGAAATTTAGCCTTAATTAACAATTAGGCTTAATTCAAGAAGCGAAATGGGCAACCTTTGATCTTAATCAGTTTATTTGGATGTTCGAAACACAAGGGTTTAATTGATAGAAACCAACCTCACTTTTTTAATTGAAAAGTAAAGTTACTAAATTTCTAAATTATTAAAATTTGAAAGTTTATCAAAATTAAATGATC
>NW_018164798.1:326363-327259 GCF_001263595.1 Phalaenopsis equestris | reverse complement strand
AAAAAAGGATTAGAGAAATAAACATAATCATATCAAACATCCTAGAAACACCACTCAACCCAATTAGGATTAAAATTTGGTTAAGTGTTCAAATTACACTAACTTGCATCTTTAAGGGTCTACACCCACATAATTCTTAAATTGAATGACAAATGATAATTACCCCTTTTCTTAGGGATAATTGAGACATCAATGTTCACTGAGTAATAAGGATATTTACAGGATGAACCATTAAGCAACACAATGAGTTTAAATGGACTCGAGGCTTTTCACTAGTTGGTGAGAGAGAGGCATGGACCTACTTCCCCCTCTTAACTTGTTAGATACTTGAGAGGCCTATTAAAACTTAATATGCTTCACTCAATGAAATCATCCTTAATTAAACTTTTAACGACTCAACAAGATATGACATAGGGTTAGGAAAATTACCAAAATTTTATCTTTCCTGCTCTTCATAAACTGCCTTAACAGGCATTTTAAGTTTCAGGTGGTGAAACGAGAAGACTCGCCAGGTACGCTTTTACAGTTTATAGCACCGTCATTCTTCTGCCATTTTCCTTACACGTTTCATGCTTGCGTTTACCTACATAAACTTGCATGTTAACCACAAACATAACCCAAAACTAAAATTAAAAATCAACCAATGTAAAATTCACCGCCATAACATTCAAAATATAAAACAACTCAAAATTTAATCACAAAGATCACACAAAACCACAACTTTAATTAAATTAAGACATCTCTATTGGATGATCCAGAATCCCTCGGAGGAGGTAACCTACGGTTGCTAACGAGGCTTCCCACAGTCTAAATGAGATTATGGAACTCATTAAGTTGAGTTTAGTAAATTCATTTGGACTAAGTGATTCCAATAGAAAATAGTGGTGCCGGAACGA
>NW_018164798.1:325894-326129 GCF_001263595.1 Phalaenopsis equestris | reverse complement strand
TCGAGGTTGCTTGCTTATGCAACGTAAATTCTCACCTTATCTTTAGGCCTTTGCATAGCCTTGCTATACAATATAAGCCCTAACTCGTCTTAGGATTCCGAGGTTGTCGTTTGTCACGACCTAAATCCTCACATCTTCCAGGCTATTTGTGTGATCATTTCATACGAATGTAAGCCCTAACTAATAAAATTTACAGGATAAATCACTTAAAATATTTCTCCTCAAAACTGAAGCC
>NW_018164798.1:323155-325681 GCF_001263595.1 Phalaenopsis equestris | reverse complement strand
TCTTAAGTGACTTTGGTCATTTAGGATGTAATTAACTATAGGGGCTTGCCCTTATAGGAAGCATGTCTAAACCCAACTTAATATAAACCTTGTTTAATCATTTATATTAAATAAGTGAACTTGTCGGCAAATATAAAGGTTTCGCATACCAAACGGATGTCATACTTTCCTTAGTTTATTTGATCGAGCCTCATCCTCAATTCTTGTGTTTATCCTTCAGGATAGATACAGGATTTGAGGTACAATGCTCTTTCATTTTAAACTACAAAAAATATGGGGCCAGTTTGATTTCATACCTCAACGTCCTTCCGAAGCGGGCGACGAGATTTTGATTCCGGTGACCGACAGCTTCTTAAGGGCAACCCCACAACCAAACCATCCCCGAAATAATGCCGACATGGGATTAAAAGGTATAAACACACTCACCCCCTTACACAACATCAACAAAATCATAACCCTCCTAATTTTGATGACTTGGAAGTCAACTTAGATCAAATGATTCTTAAGTAATGGGCTTAAATCAGAAAGATGATAGTTTACTTTTATTAAGCCTGAAATTGAGGATGATTTGAACATTTAATAAGAATAAACATTACTTGAAATCAAAATCTTGATAATCACCATTTCACCCATCGTGATTGTTAAAGGCTTAATAGTGGCCTAGGCCCAATATTTAAACTCAATTCATTGGATTTAGAAGAGAATATGATTGGTGACTAACATCTTTAAACACTACAAGACTGACCTCAATCATGTGCACCTCCTTAGGGGCACTCACCCACATAACTCTTAAATGAAATATCACTTGATTGATCAAGTACCATATCCTAGGGATAATTAAATTATCAGGTTTCACTGAGCAACGGGGTAGTCACACCTCAACCTCGAATGATTAACGGAACAATATAATAAGTCTAAAAATGAACTCAGAATATTTCAAGAGATCTTTAAAGTGATCTAGGGTCATGCCCCGAGCACTTTGAAATCTATTGGACATTCTGAAGGGAAAAATGGACTTGTCATACTTTTGTTCTAAAATCATCCAGTAGGATCTTCTGAGATACAATAAAATATTAACTTAGGGTTTAGTAACTAAACCTTCATCTACCCTTGCTACATATACTTTCCTAAAACATTATCTACATATCTTGCAAGTGCTGATCTTTCAGGTTGTGGAACGAGAAGACTCTCCAGGTACGCTTTTACAGTTTGTAGTACCGTCTTTTCTTAAATTTTTGGCACTGTACCCTTATACTTATAAAACTTGCATGCTAAACAAAGATGACACCTTGCATGAAAACCAAAACTGCTAGGATAGCCACCAAACCAAAAACCCAAAACTAAAATCAACCAAGTTAAAATTTAATCACAAACATCACAAAACAACAACTGCAATTAAATTAAGATGTCTCTATCGGATGATCAGGAATCACACAGAGGAGGTAACCTACGGTTGTTAATAAGGCTTCCCACGGTCTAAATGAAAGTATGGAACACATTAAGTTGAGTTTAATAAAATCATTTGCACTAAGTGAATCAAAAAAAAATAGTGGTGTCAGAATGAGGAAACCATAGGATTCTAACCGGTGTTGCTCTAATCAACTTTAACATGCCCCATAAAATTTAATGACGCTAACCATAAGGAAATCTGATTTGACATCATGACCTGATACACTAGAAACTTAAACTCGTCATGGCAAGGAGCTTGGAGCTAACAGTGTGGGCAGCACGACCATCTTCAACAGCAAGAGGATCTACAACTTTTCTTAGAATTAAACAACCAAGCCATAGGATTTTGAGGTTGTTTGCTTATGCAACACAAATCCTCAACCTTTTCTTTAGGCTTTTGTATAGCTCTACAGTACAATAAAAGCCCTAACTCATCTTAGGATTCTGAGGTTGTCGTTCATCACGACCTAAACCCTCACGTCTTCCAGGCTATTTATGTGATCATTTCACACAAATGTAAGCCCTAATTAATAAAATTGGCAGGAAGAAACACTTAAGTAATTTCTCCTCTAAATTGAAGCCAAATAATAAAATAGATTTGGAACTCACCAAGGTTCCCCTCAGGATCTATGACATCCCTTAGTTCCTCCTCCTTTGAAGTCTACAATAAATGTTCCAGATTTGAACCATTCCCCTTTCACACCTTTTTATTTGATCCGTTGAAAGTCCTATCCTTTTGGCCTCTTTGAAGATAACATTTTTTTATTTTTATCGAGAGTTTTCTTAAATGACTTCGGTTAGCTAAGATGTAATTAATTATAGGGGCTTGCCCTTATAGGAAGCTTTTCCAAACCTAGCTTAATTAAACCCTATTTAATTTTTCATATTAAATAGGGAAATTTGTCAGCAAATAAAAAGGTTTCACAGACTAAACAGATTTCATATATTTCTTAGTTTTTTTGATATAGTCTTATCCTTAAGTCTTGAGTTTATCTTTCCGGAAGATACAAGGTTTGAGGTATAGGGCTCTTTCATTTAACATATGAAAAATATGGGGTCAATTTGATTTCATATTTT
>NW_018164798.1:314294-323145 GCF_001263595.1 Phalaenopsis equestris | reverse complement strand
ATCTGTGTGTGTGTGTGTGTGTGTGTGTGTGTGTGTAAATTAAATGTCCTTCCAAAGTGGGCAACAAGATTTTTATTTTGGCAACTGACAGCTTCCAACGGGCAATTTCTCCACCAAAAATAGTGCCGACAACTGCTGGTGACTCCACTAGGGAATAACTTCTCTCTCCATGTTAATCAGGAAATATTATTTTCAACCATCGGGAATGTGTCCATGTCCCTCTTAGACTAAATTACCCTTCTTCTGTTGGCATGCTTTACCCCTTTCTGTCTTAGGTTAGTAGGTCAACTCGTTCGGACTTCAGGACCTTCTATTCAACCACCTTTGAGTAGGCAGGTTCAGGAGGCCATTAAGGATCTTTTTTAATCATCGTGTGGGGTTGGACCCCTAATAGGTGTGTTGGTGAACTAGTTCCACTTGAGCATTGTATATTGTTAAGTTGGTTTCGCATTGGGTCCTAAACTTCACCTTTTTCCCTTTCGAGTTTGATTTGCTATTCTGCAAATTAAATCAGCTTGTGTCGTGTTGCGCGTGTTGCGCGTGCTCTTTTAAATTTTCCTTATATTAATTAAATATTTCTATGTTAAAACTCTTTATACTTTAAAATCTCTATAAATTAAAAAAGACTTATTCGGTCTACAGATCAACCTGTGTTAATTTTTTTAGTGCTCGCACTAAGATTACGAGGTATTGGACAAGTAGCTAACCCAAGAGCTTTTTTTTTGAAGTTATTGCAATGGCATTCTCAACGCTCACTTTCTCGTGCAACCTACCAATGAGCTGCGATGCCCGCAATGGCGCTCCCACCATCAAGTTTGGAGTGGGATTTGAAGATCTCGAGTTGTCCTCGGGAAAGCCTCGTTCATCATAATGAAGGTCACCGCTCCAGAAGTTCAATAACCGTCTGCTGAGTTTAACTTAAACTATCCTCGGGACTTCCCTTCTTACAAGTAGGTTAAAACTACTACCACAACGACACCTACCAAGCCTACTATTCCCGCTTCTGCTAAGGGAAAAGAAGTCATGATCATTAAAGACCCGACTGAGGGATCGGTTTTCCTGTCATCAGTATTCCAAATCGGATCAAGTTCGAGGACTGCACCACTAACCCGAACTCAAAGGAGAAATTGCAGCCGGAAGGTTCAGAGGGCTACTGAAGCCCAGATTTCCAAGAAGGTGCCTATTGATGATGTTCCTCATCAGAAGGAAACAAGAATATTGAAGACCTATCCACTTTTGCAATGGAGTAGGTTCCATCCCTTAATAGATACCAATGGGTACGAAAGTATCCAAAAGATCATCGCTACTTTACTGAAACTTCATGGACTTGGTGGGGAGAGAAAGAAACCTGCCCCCATCACCCGAGTTAGTTCAGCTTTCAAGAAACTAGCGACTAAAGAAGGATGTTCAGTTGGCGAGTTACTCAAACGAGTGGAGTGGGACGTGCAGTATCCCCTCGCATGAAGAAAGAAATTTTAAAGGACGTCAGATCTGTCAGACGCTCCAAGAGATCAACTGAAGCTTTACCTGCTCACATTCTCATCTGGTTTTACCTAAGGAGAAGAGTTGATACCACCATTGATGTTAATAATTTTACTACCACTAGACTCAGTGGCCTTCGACCATTTAAGTCACATATGGGTCCAAGAATTCTACCAACTACCAGTCGTAGAGATGTTATTAAAAATTTGAAGGATAAGATGAAGAGGTTATCCAGTACCGTATATGGTCCGCACCATGGGGAGCATACCTCTCTTTGACCTGACGATGTTCCTACCGAGACACTCCGTCTCAAAGCTTCACCGTCAAAGAAAAAGGTATGGATAATCATGGTCACCATACTGATACGGTCCAGTGAGCCCGTAGGGCAGAATCATGGAATAAGGCAAGGATTCGAAGTATCCAGCATGGTCACAACAATTGCTAGCAAGATGTAGGATCAAGTGGAGGAGGGCCAGTAGGGTCCTCCAGACCCTAAGACAATCCAAGAATCAATAATTGAAGAAAAGGTCGAAAAGCTCAGGGTCGAGATTTTTTATTTAGCTCCAGAACATGGAGTTTCCATTGATAATGATGAAGATTTTCACTTCAATGAGTACCTTGAAGAAGATTTCATGGATGTCCATGTCATCAAAACCAGAGCCACTGCATCTGCGGGCAACGCTCAACCTCTTGTCGAGGAGAACACCTTAGATGAGCTGCATAGGGCTATCTTCCTATGGGACGAGCAAATTAGCCAAATGGAGAAAAGGATGGAAGAAATGGCTACTGCCATGACCACCATGGCCACACTTCAGGGACAGTCTCAACTCCCACAATTAGCTTCTTCAGAATTCAATCAACCGGTGATTATAGACATCACAGATGAAGGAGGGAAGTCACCTCAGCAAACAAGGATGATCAACAAAAGAAAGATTCTCCATCAAGCACCATGCCAGAAAAGGAAGTTAAGCAAATGATCAACTAAGCTCGGGAGGCCTTAACACAATGTAAGGGTGGTGCATTGATTTTGAATGATAAACCTTACCCGGACGAGTTCAATGTCGTACCCTACCCTAAGGGTTTTATGTAACCAAACTTTAAGATATTCGATGGGACTGGAAATCCCAGGCAATATATAACACCTTTTTGAGTCAGTTGTGGTAATACTGGAGGTAACGAAGCTTTGCTCTTCAGACAGTTCATCAAAAGCATGTCAGGGATCACTTTTAACTGGTATGTTGAATTACCCAACGAACCATTTAAGATATTCACCGAGCTAGAATAATTGTTCCTGAAAAGATTTGCCAGAGCGCAACATCATGTGTCTATTGGAGATCTCATAATGGAAAAAATAAAAGCCCAATGAGACTTTAGTAGATGAGACTTTAGTAGACTATAGTAGACTATATTTTGAGGTGGAGAAACCTTAGCATGAAATGTGAACCTCAGCTACAGGAACATCACACAATTGAGATCGTACTCAAGACCATCCATGGGGCAGCAGCTTTCATGCTCAAGGGACTCACCACTAAATCCTTCGAGAAGCTACTCAACAAATCTAGCAATCTTCAAGAAGAAGTCAAACATATGGATTCTCATGAGAAGTCCGAGAAGTCCAAGAAGACCAGAATACTTGAAAAGAAGTCCAAAACAGTGGCAATGATCAATAAAGAAAAACAACCAATTAAGATACACACAGAAAATTCTCACCATAATTCTCTTTAGTCATCATCGTAGCATGCTCAACAACAGACACAGCAGTATGGCTAGTCTAGCCAGCAACTGCCTCAGGGAGGATCATACCGAATAGAGAACAGGAAAATGTCCATTGCAGAATGAAGGAAAGTGGTGTACTCCTTCAAAAATGAAGTTGTACCCAAAATGTTCAGAAGTCTGATGAAAAAACCTGAGTTCAGACTACCAGATCTGAACAAGCCCAAAGAGGTCGACAAGAAGGTTCAACATAACTATTGTTTATATCAAAATTTGCTGGGACACACTATAGAGGAATGTTTTGTCTTCAAGGATTGGCTCAAGAAAAATCTTAAGGGAATACAGAGATCACGAAATCATATTTATAGAACCTTTTAGTCGAAAAGGTTCTATAAATATGATTTTAGCTGAGCCAATATCTCCGGTTGACTCATATACTAGAAAATATGGATGGATTACAGTCTGGAACAAGCTTAAGAAAATACTAAACCAGATCCATAATGCATCAGTGTAAGCTTCCGTTCAAAGTTTTTAGCCTGCCAAGCCTGAGGTGAAGATTTCGCTAAAAGATCCGTCATCGTCAAAGACAAAGAAGAAGAATAACACCACCATGAAGACTAATAGCACGGGAGGTAGGATAGAGGCTGCCTCTATTATATTGGTTGTCTCAGATTCAAGGAAGTAAATCCTTGAACCCTTGACCTTGTATGATTATCTTTCTGCCCTTCCAGGGTCTTATAAATGTAATGATTATGATTTCGGCTACATTTTAACTATTTTTAGTGATAATGTAATTGACTGTGACCGGTCTAGCTTTGATCTCGATTCCCAAAATGATTCTCAAATCTTGTTTGAGTCCGATGAACTTGTTAACAAGATTGAAGAAGACATAGGCAGTACTGCTTACGACAGCACCGAGAGTGAGGAGTCGGTCCTCGAGTGCCACGGTGCACCGCTTGCTATCATCTTAGATCTCTCTGAAAAAGAAGAAACACCAGAAGATTTGATAATGGCATTTCAAGAAGAAGAAATTACGGAAGCAAACTTAAGGAGTGGGAAGGTATTACCCCTGAGAACAGCTCTGACAGCTAAAGGAAAGCAAATAGTAATTCGAGAAGAGCTACCTCCACCTGCACCAGTGGAAGAAATACATAACCAAGAGAAAATTGGAGAATCATACAAAGTGGATTACAATGTTCTAGTTCACCTTAGGAAGTTGCCGACTCGATTAAGCATCTACGACGCTCTATCAAAAGAGATGAGAGAGTCTTTGGTTACAGCTTTGCTTGACCTACAGATTTGCTTAGCCCAGTTGGCCAACACATCCTCAGATGAAGTTTGCTCATTGAAAGAATAGTCTGAAGTGACCTTCACAGATGAAGACCTGCTGCTCGGCACCGCCAACCATTATCTTCCATTCTATATCTCCGTTAACATCGGTATATTTGTGTCTTCTAGGGTTCTAGTAGATCCTGGAGCATCTCTCAACTTGATGAGTCTACAAACATTGGCCTACTTGGAAATTGAACCTCAGGAGCTTACGACTGATAAAATGATGCTACGAGGATTCAACCAAAAGGGAGAGAGAGAGAGCCCAAAAGGGAGAGAGAGCCCTTGGATCAATTACATTACTAATGAAAGTTGAAAAACTAGTAATAACCGCTAAATTTCATATAATCAAAGTCGAGACATCTTTCAACGCTCTACTAGGTAAACCATGGATTCACGAACACAACATGGTTTCGTCATCTCTACATCAGTGCATCAAATATTACAAAGAAGGTCAAGAACATTGCATTAAGGGAGATTTACAATCTTTTTCTGTTCATGAAGTTGGCCATCACGAAGATGCCACTTACTACTTTTCTCTAAAGAAATTTGTCTTCTCTTGTGAGGTTATGACAAATAAAAGTGAAGATCCAGAAGAATTACAATGGTAAGGACATTTAAGTCCACTTCAGCAATCTTCCACCCCTCTTTTGCAACAAGTTGATGGAGGTTCCTTTAGTTTGTGCGCCCTAGGTCAAGGTCGAGGACGTGGACTAGCAAGAACTAATTTAACTATTGAATGGACTAGATTGACTATCAACATTGATGATGAAGAAAGTTCCGAAGATGAAATAATGATGAAAAAATAGAAGAAACCATAGTACGAGAGTACGAGATATCCTTAGTTAGAAGACATGGAGAAAATTGAATATGATACAATGTATGATCGGATAAACCACTATGTGAACACCATGACCCTTACTCCGATTCTCCCTCAAATGGTTGAGAGTTTATAAGTCAAGGAATTTCGTAGCACTGGTTCAAAGACGATCAAATTTTATCGTGCTTCTACTTCTACTAATCTTAAAATTCAGGTAAATTTGGACGAGGATCCTAATGAATTAGTGGAATTACATTTTAGTTACTTTTCACATTGTATACAAAAGTTAATTCAACAAGGGCATTTGCCAAAACAAATACCAAAGGACAAACTTCAACTTTTTGAAAATTTGTGGAATAATAAAAGTCTAACTCCCAACTCAAAAGTGGGTCTTGGATTTGGTACAGTCGGACCAATCCATGACTCAAAATTTTGCATGGTTGTTACTAGTGAATCAGAAGAGGACCGCCTTGATATAGAGGATGACTCTACTGATCAGCTAATAGAAGATGCTCTGCCATAATTTGAGAAAGAAATCAAGTCAACTATTTATGGATTAAAGGAAATTAACCTCGGGATGGCAGAGCAACCCGACCTACATTTATAAGTTCTCTACTCGGTAACGAAGAATCTTTATAATTAATCAAACTATTAATAGAATTCAAATATTGCTTCACATAGAGTTATGATGAGAATCCAGGACTGTCAGCAGAGGTTGCGGTTCATAAGCTTTAAGTGGACAAAGATATGACCCCAGTAAAACAAGCTCCAAGAAGAATGCACCTCGAAATAGAACAGGTAGTTATTAATGAGATGAAGAAATTAATAGACGCCAACTTTTTAAGAGAAGAGAAATACCCCACATGGTTAGCTAACGTTGTACTTGTTAAGAAGAAAAATGGACAAATACGTGTGTGTGTCGACTTCAGAAATATGAATAAAGCTTGTCTAAAGGATGAATTTCCATTGTCAATACCAGAAATGATGGTGGACATCACTTCGACACTTGAAATTTTCTCCATTATGGATGGATCATCGGGGTACAATGAAATCAAGATGGCTCCAGAAGATGCACCACTTACAACATTCAGAACACCTATCATAATATTCTGTTACACGGTGATGCTGTTCAGGCTAAAGAACGCCAGAGCAACACATTAATGAGCTATGACAAAGATTTTTGACTATCTCATTCACAACCAAGTGGAATGCTATGTGGATGATTTGTTCGTCAAAAGTAAATGAAGGATAGGCCATTTGTCCAATTTAAGGATCTTGTTCGAACGGTTATGACGATATGAGCTCAAGATGAATCCCTTAAAGTGCACCTTCGGCATTTCCTCCAGAAAATTTCTAGGATTCATTGTCCCTTATTGGAGAATTGAGATTAACCCGGATATGATTAAAGCTATGTTGGAAAAGCCTCCAACCAAAACTTTGAAACAACTACGTTCCTTCCAAGGAAAGTTGACATATCTGAGACGCTTTATTTCTAATCTCTCAAGTAGGTGTCAGCCCTTCTAGGCAAGGCATTAATTAAAAAGAGGATACCAAATTCATTTAGGAAGAGAAATGTCAGCGAGCCTTTGAGGACGTTAAACAATATTTAATGACGCCTCCTGTTTTGGCGGCCCCTTTCTCTGGGAGACCTTTGATACTTTTTATCATAGCCTTAGATGACTATCTTGAAGCCCTCTTAGCCCAAGTCAATGACAAGGATATAGAAAATGCACTATAATACTTGAGTCGTCGTCTAACACCGATGAAGATAAGGTATCTGCTATTGAGAAGCATTGTCTAGCTTTGATTTTCACCGCCCAGAAGCTCATACACTACATGCTTTCTCATAGAATTACCTTAATTTTGAAAGTTAATCCATTGCAATATTTGATGACCCGACCCACACTCTCTGGACGTCTAGCTAGATGGTCAATGATTTTATTGCAATTTGATATAACTTTTGTTCCACTTCATGCTATCAAGGGATAAATTTTAGCAGACTTCCTCGCTGCACGCCCACATCCAACTGGTCCCCTCTTAATGACGAACTACTAGATGAACAGATATTATAAATGGAATTCTTCAGTGCGCAACGCTGGGAGAAGTACTTCGACGAAGCTTCGTCAGCCAAAAAAGATAAAGGATCGGGTACAGTTATACCAGGCAAAACAGGGATTAGTTTGATATTCATCTTACCAGATAAGGGTATGTTGAGGTTCTCGTACCACCTAACATTGTCATGTACCAACATTGAAGCAGAATATGAAGCTTTAATTACTGGGTTGAAATTGGAAATCTTGATGGATATAACAGATATTGTCGTCTATGGCGATTCACAACTCGTCATCCAACAAGTTGCCAGACAATATAGAATTTTGAAGCCAAGTTTACCAGAATACCACCAGTACACCATGAAGCTACTCGAGCAGATTCCTAATCCCGATTTTTTATATGTAAGGATTTATGAAGTTGACACCACTACAACGATAAAAACTTGATCCTTGTATGAAAAATAAGTTGTGTAAAATATATATAACTATAGACAATTAATAATGGGATCTTATGCAAGTATGCATATTATTATCAATTAATAAAGGATTTTCCATTTAAGCCCCAAATATTGATCCCACAAGGAAGGTGTAAATTGGCAATAATAAGTTTTACTAGGAAATTTACAGAAGATAAAATGAAATCACTGTCACTACAATCGAATGTTGAGATGTTAGTTTAAAAAGTAAATACTAATCTACTAACTATGTTTATGTAATGAAAAATTCTTATGTGAAAAAGCATCATTCCCACTACAATGAGATTTTGATGAAATGAGATATGAAATGAGATGAGATTGTTTTTGCCGCCGTTGCCGGGGAATTAAATCTTCTAGCAGCAGTATCAACTTCTTGTATTTGTAAGCATATATAAAGTCTCATTGAATAATCCTAGGTTTAGTCCCTAAATCCGTGGCTAGCCTAGGAGGATACCTACTCTCACTCCAGAGCTCCAACTTCCCATCCCCTGAAGGCTAAAGCTCGCTTCCTAACTCTCACTTTTGTTTTTAAACACTACGACCGAATTGAGGATTTTAGTCTGCCCCCCTAGAGATTCTCCAATTATACACCTAACAAAAAATATTTTCCTATTTATTTGCACTTAATTCCATGAACGAATTTTCTCCTCCATGAAATCAAATGTGATCATCACTCTGTTGTAGAACTCATACTTCATTTCCCGGATCATATGTTTCGCAACATATTTTAACAATTCAATTAGCCAGATCGAATTGTAAATTAAGTTCGAAGTTAAAAGATCATCACAATTTATTTTATATCTTAATATTGGCACATTATATTATCTCTTCATTTCACAATATCTCAAAGTAGGGAGAAATATAGAGGGAACTACTCAGACTTCATGAAAAGACACAATAAAACACAAATTTCATATATAAGATAAAGTTCATACCAAAATAATAAACAAACAAAACTTATCTGAAACTCTTTCTCAAAA
>NW_018164798.1:303193-314209 GCF_001263595.1 Phalaenopsis equestris | reverse complement strand
TCACACTAAATCTCACCACACAAACTCTAAACTATGAAAGAAAAATCACTAATGGACTCCAATATGGTGGTGGAATGAAGATGGATTATGAAGAATGGCAAAAATGGTGCATGGTGGAACATTTTGAAGTGAAAAGGAGTCTATTTTCTAATGAATTTCATCCCCAAATAAAGCCCAAGGTCGGTTCTCCAAGAGGTACCACAAAAAATTCTTCAAAAAATTTTCAAATACATCGAGCCTTCTAGAAACAGGGGTTAAACTGCCTTTGGCGCCGCTGGCACTAGTCTGGCACAGTCGGTGCTGAGTAAAAATTTCTGTTGTTCTATTGTTCTGCATCGTAGGCGCTGCCCTTGGCGCGGTCGGTGTTGAGTACTTCTTCAAAAACATCATTTTGACTCCAAATTCCATCTTTCTTGCTTCCTTTTTTTGTTTTAAGTCCTAAAAATCAACAACCTGCAAGAAAACATCAAAATACCTTCCATTAAGGTGCAATATCACAAAAAATAAGTATAAAATATGGGTCTAAAAATTCCTATATTTTTAGTGGATCAAAATCCCCCAAACTTACATGTTACTTGTCTTCAAGTAACTCCTCTACTACATAAAAATATGAATTATGGTATAGAATTTAACTTCTAGATTTCCATATTTAATTTCTCTAAACATAATAGTATAACTTAAGAAAAATTCAAAATAACTCCAGTTACTACTAAAGGTGCTAGGATATTCAGTAATTAAGTCTAAGATTTTTGATCCTCTATTTCTTTCAAGAAAAATTGCAATTTATCATATTAAAGTCACTTGAAATTTAAATTAAAAAGAACTTCATAAAACTTTATTAATCACTTCATAAAACTTTATTAATCATTAAACTAATACTCAAAAAAAAGTTTAGAAAATGTATCCAAGTCTTTTTCCTTAAGTTGATTCAAGTGAAGCCAATTTTTAATAAGGTATCTCCTCAAGCTTCTCCCTACATCTTTTTTCTTTTTTTCTTTACTTTTCAGGATCATTTTTAATCCCCCATTTCTTTTCTTTCTTCTTCTCTTCTTTTTTTTTCTTTTTTTTTTATGTATGTGAGGATTACTATATCTGGATAGCCTTTAATGATTTTGAAATTCACTATCCTCTTCTTAAAGTTAAAAACATTTTACATTTCTTCACTTAACTCACTTCTTCACTTAACAAATTTATATTAACTTAAAAATTACATAAAGTTTAATTTCTGAAGCAAATTTATCTTCATGTAACCCCTAATACCAAAGGTCATGTTAAATTTCATATTTTTGAAAATATAGTTAAGTGAGGACAAATATATTTAAGTTCTCTCTTTTCTTTTTTTAAAATAATTTTTCTCCCCCCCCCCCCCCCCCCCAAAGCCTCTCTTATATCCTCTTGTTCCTCTCTCTCTCTCTCATTCATTATTTCTCTCTTCCTCTCTGACTCATGCACTTCTTTGTCTCTATATCTCTTTTTCTTTCTCTCTGAGAGATGAAGGGAGGGGGGACTGACCATGAAAAACTACATGGCTTGAAACATTAAATTGCACATAATATATATAAAATTTGCTGAGAAAGAGTTAATTACAATACATATAACGAAGTGATGAAATTAATGACAAAACTAAACTA
This sequence comes from Phalaenopsis equestris, assembly GCF_001263595.1. NCBI lineage: Eukaryota > Viridiplantae > Streptophyta > Magnoliopsida > Asparagales > Orchidaceae > Phalaenopsis > Phalaenopsis equestris. The sequence goes on along the minus strand of NW_018164798.1, from coordinate 312,578 downwards.
AATTCTAAAAATAAAAACAGTTTTACACGATACAGTTTCACAATACAACATAACAATAGAGTCTCAAAAATATCACGAAACAAGAAATACAATCACAAAGTACAACACAAACAAACAAACAAACAAACAAAAAGATCACCAGTCATCATCTTCATCATCATTAACATCTAACTTCTGCTGCTGATATGGAGAATCAACAAGGTGAATAGGGAACTAAACTGTATGATCACCCCTCAGGTATTTCACTAAATCATCATCATAAGCAGCATCATATTCAAACTTCTGGCGAATCAGATCATCTATATGAGAATTTAGGCCTCCATGTTCTGCATCCTATGATCCATCCTCAAAATATCTCCCTGTTGAATCATCATCTGGTCCAATAAATCTCTATTAATAGGGTCACTTGAAGTAGGCTCACTAAAAGTAGGGGTCCTAGAAGTAGAAGAAATATTCCTAGCCTTACTTCCACATCTCCAATCAACATGGGACTCAGAAGTCTTAATGTTTGCAGGCCCAATCGGTCCCTGAGGCTCAATCGTCTCCTCATCAGGTCTGAAATCAACTCATGCATGCTCTCAAAGTGTATAAAGGAGAGCAGGGTGTGCCAATTCACCAGTGGTCTCTTCCAGAGAAATAGATCAAGTGTTCATGTAAATGATAGAGCCTACATTTATATCCATCACTTGTAGAATATAGTAGTTCAGGATGGCTCTATCCTTGGTCACTTCACTATGATGGTTTGTTCGAATCATCCTCCCAGAAATAAAATAATGTCAGGCCTTAGATACTGCATTTAACATAGAAAAAGGAAAGTTGACTTTAACTCCATTCTTTACTTTCCAACCCCCTTTCTCACAAGTCAAAAAAGAAATAACCTCATCTAAGGCCTAATTTATGGCAGAGAATGAACGATATTGACATCTATAAACATTTCCTAACAAATAAAACTCATTTATTTTTCTTGGAGTACACTTCACCTTTTTTTCTTGAACAAAAATAAAATCATCATAAGCCTCCAGAAAGTTGGCATAAAATTCCATAACTATCCCAATTATTGCATCGACAGTAAAATAGCAGAAGCTTTCCCACTGCTGAGTGTAATCAATCGTTCAACTTCTCCTCCCAAATTTTTGAAACCTCAATCAAGAATCACTTTCTTATTTTCTCAAAGATTATGAAATCAAGCACTAGCTTTAAAGCTAACAAACTTTTGCTCGTCATATTCTATTTTTCTTTTGCTCGATCTAGGTGTCATAGGAAATCTAATAAAAATTGATAAAAATTTGAATAAATTCCAAAATTCTGAAAATCAAAATCAAAATGTAAAATTCTGAAAATCAAAATGTAAAGCACTTTAAGCATAAATCCACTAAGTGAAAGTTTTTTCACCAAAGCATTTCTCAAAATCTCTCAAAAAAAAAACTGAAAAACTTTCAGATCTAAGCAATGTAAGAAAAATCTTTGGTGAAAATAAAAAATTTTTACTTTAAAGTGTAGCTCTTACATAGAGAAAATGAAATATGAAATTCCTTTGCTTCTAACTCGCCTCAAATCTTCCCAAAATCAAGCCTTAGGTTTGAAAATCGAAGGTTCAAGGTGACTTTAGGGGTAAAAATGGAGGTTTTACGGTGAAAATCGTGAATTAATTGGGTTATTACTGCTCTCGGGTTGAAGGCGTCGTCGGCGCCCATGCAAGCGTCGTCGGCTCTGAAAACCCAAAATTCACCATTTTAATTTTTTCAAATTTTCAATTTCCTTTTAATTTACTCCAAATTTTTTTTTGGTATTTTTAAACACAAATTTTTATCTAACAATAATTCACAAACAATCATTTTCAGAAACAACAACAAACTAACTTTTATATATGAAGATACACTTTTTACAAACACATTTCATAAATCACACATTCACACATATTAAGCAAACTAATTATAAATCAGCATTGAAATCAAACCACAACAATAAATGCTGACACAAAACTATACACATAATCAAAGTTTAGAATTCTAAAGAAAAAAAAAACCAAACTAAATCAAATCAAATCCCCACAATTACATCAAATACATAAATATTCTTAAGCAAGTAGAGAATCCAAAGCCTTCAGTCATTCCGCTGCATCTTCAGTGCTTTCACCTCCTCTAATATCTCACATGGATTGATAATGAACATATAGGTTGTAGTAGGATCGGTACGGGAATTGATCTGTCAAATTTTCTTCGATCCACCCATTTTCTTTAAACATCCTAACTAATCCTCCTCCAAAAGTTCCAGTATGATCAAAATTTGATTTCATTCTCCAATCAAGGTGATCAAAAAGGTACTTAAGATCTCCCACTGTATTCATAATACTCTGAAGTTCCCTTTCAATTTTCTTCAAATTCTTCTCCAAAGCAAGCGAACTTTTTTACTTTTGGTGGTATTATTGGAGTTGAAGCATGTAAAGAATGATCCATAATAGCATTTAGTGCTTCATTTCCTTTACCAACATACTAATCATCAATAGGGATCATTGGCTCCCATGGTATTAAAACTTTTTCCCAACTTTCATATGTCACTTGAGATTGACTGCAAATCAGAAGAATTGTAGAAGGATGCCCAAGTCCATAAATTGACCCATTCATAATGATACCCACAATAGATTTAAATATGATTGATCATATATCAATAGGTTTTTCCATTTGAATGCAATAGTTTAAAATAGCACTTTGCTTGGTGACTCTACTAATCTTCATAGTAAGGAGTATTTTTGCACAAATAAAAAAATGTCACTGCTTCAAAATTGAATTAAGTGATGAAGCACGAAAATTAATATATCCTTCATCTCTTACTTCTCACATATCACTTTAATCCGTTAGAAAATTATAAACATCTTGCATCAAATCTCGCGTAGGAATGAAATTTTTATAATGACAGATTGGAACATTTTTTATCATATACAATTCATTCATCCTCGTAGGAGTAAATGGTACAACCTTACGTTGTATGAAGACAACTCTTTGGGTAATTCCATGTAGATTTTCTTAGAATTCCTTCACTACATGCACAACAACTGCAGCAGTAGTGTAACACAGAACTTCCCATCACCTTTACAAAATTATCTTGTCAATCAGAGCAATTGGATTGATCAATCCATGATTAACAAATCCTCTCTCCTTGATCAATCTCTTCTTTGTAATAACTTTATTTTATAATCTCTGCGCGTCAAAACTAATAAACTTTCTTCTATTGAAAACTCCTTACCTTGAAGTATTTCTAGAATTGGAAGCCATGAAATCCGAAAATTGGAAGTTTCTAAGCCCTAGGCGTCCTAAAAAGTTCTTAGGACTTTAAAAACCGCTCCTAGCGGTAATTAGGGAGCGAAATCCCGCCAATGTCCGCCAAAAGTTTTCTGAACCATCAAACCGCTCTCGGTGTCGTCAGTGCTCCCGATTGGCGCTGTCGGCGCTGAGGTCTATTTTCTTGGGCGTCGTTGGCGCCTGTGGACAAAATTTTGCGACTTTCATTTTCTGTTCAATTTAATTCTAATATTTTCTCTAATAATAATATTTTACTTAATTTATAATAAATGCAATTGTGTAGGATTATTATCTACTAATAAATAAGACACTTATCAAATCAAACAAAATAGTAATACATAAAAAATAGTAATACATAAACATATATATATGGGTTGCCTCCCACAAAGAGCTTGGTTTAACGCCGTCAGCACGACGCACCATTTGTTTAGTTGGGTTGACTTAACTTTAAAACTGAAATCAGATGATGCCCATTAACTTTAAATATCTTTCCAGTGTTATAATCTTTAATAACAACAGTTCCATAATGATAGACTTTAATCACTTTAAATGGTCCTCACCATCTAGATTTCAGTTTTCCTGGAAACAATCTCAATTTTATATTATATAATAGAACTTCTTGTCCAGGTTCAAATTTCTTCTGAATAATCTTCCGTTCATTTTTTCTTTATAGATTTTTGCATTATCATATGCTTCATTTCTTATTTTCTCAAGTTCATTGAGTTGCAATAATCGTTTCTCACCAGCATCTTCTAGATTAAAATTAAATTCCTTAATAGCCCAAAATGTATTATGCTCTAATTCTACTGGTAAGTGGCATGTTTTTCCAAATATCAGTCTATGTGGGGACATTCCTATAGGAGACTTATAAGCAGTTCTATATGCCCATAATGCAATATCTAGTCTGGCAGACCAATCTAATTTATAAGGAGTTACAGCTTTTTCTAAAATATGTTTTAATTTCATGATTTGATATCTTTGCTAAACCGTTAGTCTAAGGATAATAAGCAGTAGAGAATCTATGCATAATATCATATTTCTTAATTAATTTTTTCATTCTTTATTCTTAAAATGAGATCCTCCATCAGTAATAATTACTCTCGGCATTACATATCTTATAAAAATATTTTTAATTAAAAATTTAGAAACACTCCGAGCATTAGATCTGGGTACAACAATAGCTTCAAACCATTTGGACATATAATCAACAACAAGTAATATATATAACAACAAGTAATAAACAACAAGTAATATATATAAGTTTCCAAATGAAGACATAAATGGTCCCATAAAATCTAATCCTCACACATGGAAAATTTCAACTTACAATGATTAATTAAGAGGCATTTCATTTCTTCTAGAAATATCTCCTACTAGTTGACATCTATCGCATATTTTAATATATTCATTAGCATCTTTAAAAATATTAGGCCATTAAAATCCAGCTTGCAAAATCTTATATGTAGTTCTATTTGTTCCAAAATATCCTCCAAATTCAAAATCATGACGTCTTTCAATTATTTGTTGAGTTTCTTCATAAGGCCCACTTCTTCTAATAATTACATCTTTACATTATTTATATAAATATGGGTCATCCCAAAAATAGTCTTTTGACTTATATGTAAATTTCTTTAATTGTGGATTTTTCATACCAGGTGGTAAAATATCACTTACAATAAATTTCACTATATCAGCATACCACGGTAAATCCATTTCATTAATATTATATAATTGTTCATCACGGAAATTTTCTAAAATTTCATTTTCAAAATAAGTTAATATTTTTATTTTTATTTTAGACAAATGATCAGTTATTTGATTATCATGTTCCTTTATATCAATCAAGATAAAATTAAACTCTTACAATAGAAGTATCCATCTAATTAATCTTGGTTTAGCATCCTTCTTTTGCATTCCAATTAAATAAGGTCTAAATTTATCAAAGGCATAAACAATAGATAATAACTCTCTTTCAATAGTAGTATAATTAATTTGAGCATCATTTAAAGTCTTACTAGAATAATATATAACTTTAAAAACTTTATAGTGCCTTTGTTCTAATACAACCTCAATAGCATAATCACTAGCATCCCACATTATTTCAAATAGTTTTTTGCCAGTCAGATGGTACTATTATAGGTGTAGTGACTAATTTTTTCTTTATTAATTGAAATGCTTTTATGCATTCCTCGTCAAAATCAAATTTCTTATCTTCAAATTTCTTATCTTTTTTTTCTTATCTTTTTCTAAAAGTTGGCATATACCAGCTTAGTTATTTTTGAAAAAGTCTTTATTGTAGCGCCTGTAAAAACCAGCATGTCCTAGAAAACTTATCACCCCTTTTTCAAAAATTTTATGCCCAAGTACAATACCTCTTGCAACCATAAATTGATATTTTCCCCAATTTAATACTAGGTTGATTTTTTCACATACTTCCAAAACTATTTTTAAATTATTAAGATATAACTCAAACGAAGTCCCAAACATAAAAAAATCATCTATAAACACTTCCATTACATGTTCTACAAAATTGCTAAAAATTGTCATCATGCATCTTTGAATTGTTGCAGGTGCATTGCATAGTCCAAAAGGCATTCTAGGAAAAGCAAATGTTCCATATGAGCTTGTAAATGTTGTTTTCTCTTGATCCTCTGGAGCAATTGGAATTTGACGATAACTAGTATATCCATCTAAAAAGCAATAATATTTATTCCCAGCCAATCTATCCTACATTTGGTCTAGAAAGGGTAAAGGAAAGTGATCATTTCTGGTGGCCATATTTAACTTTATATAGTCAATACAAATTCACTAATCAGTAACTTGTCTTATTGGTATTAATTCATTTTCTCATTTTCTTCAACAATCACTCCTCCTTTCTTCGGAACACAGTGAATTGGGCTTACCCAAGAACTATCTAAAATAGGATATATAATTCCAGCATCAAACCATTTTAAAATCTCTTTTTTAACAACTTCTTTCATTATTGGGTTTAATCTTCTCTGAAGATCAGCTTTAGGTTCATATTTTTCATCTAATAAAATTCAGTACATACAATTGAAGGACTAATTCTTTTAATATCTTCTAAAGTCCATCCAAAAGCCTTTTTATACTTGTTCAACATTTCTATCAAATTTTGTTCTTGAATTTCAGATAACTCAAAAGATATACTACTAGACAATGTAGATGACTCTCCTAAAAATATATACTTTAAATGAGCAGGTGATATCTTTAATTCAAGTTCAGGTGGTTTAATGTTTGATGGAATAAGATTTTTACTATCATTTTCCAACAAGTCTAACATTTCAAATTTGCCCTAAATATATTCCAAATCTTCTCCTTTTATTTAATCTTCATTCTAAAAAATTTCTCCTTGCTTTAATTTATCTTCACACTCATTCTTAAACTGTTCATTACTCAGATAGTCACCTACTTCCATCCTGAAACATTCATTATCTTTTTCTATTGCAGGATATTTCATAGATTTTTTTATATTAAATTTTACTTCTTGATCATTAACTCTCATTATTAATTCTCCTTTTTGTATATCTATTACAGCTCTTCCTGTTGCAAGAAATGGTCTCCCTAAAATAATAGGAACCTCTTTATCTTCCTCCATATCCAATACTATAAAGTCTACAGGGAAAATAAATTTATACACTTTTACTAGTACATCATCTATAACTCATTTTGGATAAGTTATTGATCGATTAGCTAATTGAAGAGTTATAGTAGTAGGGGAAATTTCTCCCAAATCTAAATAATTAAAGATCGATAAGGGCATAAGATTGATACTCGCTCCTAAATCACATAAAACTTTTCCATAAAACTTTTCACCAATTGCGCATGGTATAGTAAAACTACCAGGATCTTTTAATTTTTCAGGAAGCTTTTTCTGAATAATAGCACTACACTCTTCACTCAGTGCAACTATCTCATGATCTGTAAACTTCATTTTCTTACTTAGTACATTCTTCATAAATTTCTCATCTTGACATTTGTTCCAAAGCACCAAAAAAAGGAATATTTATCGTTAATTTCTTAAGAATTTCCAAAAATTTTGTAAATTTTTTATCTTTATTTTTTTGCTTCAGTCTTTGAGGAAACGGAGGTAATGGTTTTTCTAAAGGAACTTGTGTTTGTTCATTTTCATGTTGATTATTTTCCATTTCTTCTTTCTCTTCATCAACTTCAGTTTCTCTCTAGATCCTTATTTCAACTTGTTTTCCACTTCATAATTGAATAGTTTTAATTTTATCTTTATTTTTATCTTTTGGATTAACTTCCACAGTACTTGGAAGAATTCCAGAAGGTCTGTTACTAAGTGCAGTAGCAATATGTCCTAATTGATTTTCAATATTTCTAATAGTAGCCCCTTAATTTTGTATTTGATTTTCCATATTCAACATCACTTCTTCCATCATCAACTTATTTTCCTTAACTTGTGGGTTAGGATTGGAGTTAAATCCTGAAGGATAATAAGGTCAAAAATTAGGATTTCCTTGATTTTTTAAATTTTTGGATGGATTCACCGAATTGTTATAATTATTCCAATTAAAATTAGGGTGATTTTTCCATCGAGGGTTAAAATAGTTCAAATAGGGATTGTTAGTTCCATTATTTATAGCGTTTAAAGTTTCATAAGAAGTTTGATTATCAACAATCTATCCTAGTGAATTTTTGTTTAATATTGGGGGTATTTGAGAATAGTTCACTCCTATTTGATCAATCTTTCTAGAAATAGCAGCAATTTGAGATGCCAACATAGACATTGCATCAGAATCATGAATACTGGCTACTCTCATAGGATTTACCCTTTCAGAGGACCATTTAAAAAAATTAGTAACCATTTCTAAAAATTAGTAACCATTTCTTCAATTAAAGAATATGCTTCATTAAAAGATTTTGACATTAATGTCCACCTGCAGCAGCATCTATAATAAATCTTAGTGATCCTACTAATCTATTTTAAAAGTTTTAAATTATTAACCAATCTGGCAAAGCATGGTGTGGACATTTACTATAAAGATCCTTAAACATTCCCCTTCAAACTGACAAAAAGATGTAATATCATTTCTAAGCTTTGCAATTTTCGAGGGTGGAAAATATTTAGCCAATAATTTTTGTGATAGTTCTCCCCAAGTTCTAATTGATCCAAGTGTTAATGAATTTAACCAAGCCTTGGCTTTATCCCTTAATGAAAAAGGAAAAATTCTAAGCCTAACAGCATCATTAGACACACCGACATATTTAAATGTAGCACAAATCTCAAGAAAATTAGCAAGATGTAAGTTAGGATCTTCAGTAGGTGATCCTCCAAACTGATTATTTTGTATCATTTGGATATTAGCAAGTTTAAGCTCAAACGAATTAGCAACAATATCAGGATTTTGAATAGCCAAGTGAAGTTTATCTATTGCCGGATTCACATAATCTTTTAAAGGTCTTTGTCGATTCTCATTTAATGGATTTTCCAAGTTATTTTCCATTTCTTTTAAATTTTTAATTTCTCTTTATTGTTTTCAAACTTTTCTAATAGCTTTTCTAATTTCAAACTTTTCTAATAGTACATTCTAACTCTGAATCGTAAGGTACTAAGCCTTCAGATCCAATATTTTGCATAAATAAATAAAGTAATCAAAGTAAAATTCTTTTTCTAAAAAAAAACACTCTTAAAAAAATTTCTTTTTGGATTTTTGATTTTTTGTATAATTTTTTTATTTTTATAGTCCTAATTTATCAAAAAATTTTAATTTACCTAAATTTAACTATTACCTTCTCCACGCAACGGTGCCAAAAACTTGATCCTGATTTTTTATATATAAGGATTTATCAACTTGACACCACTACAACACCAAAAACTTGATCCTTGTATGAAAAGTAAGTTGTGTAAAATATATATAATTATAGGAAATTAATAATGGGATTTTACTCAAGTATACATTTTATTATCATATAATAACGGAATTTCTATTTAAGCCCCAAATATCGATCCCACAAGGAAGGTGTAAATTGACAATGATAAGTTTTACTAGGAAAGTTTTACTAAATCAAACGAAATCACTGTCACTAATTTTGAATGTTGAGAT